>NC_056750.1:235260958-235428005 GCF_019279795.1 Protopterus annectens
AGAAATCCTCTCTGCTTCCTCAACAGGACAAAGTATTCCTAGGCTGCAGGATCAGGACAGACCTGATGAGATCTTCTCTCCCACTGGGCAAAGTGCAGTCTCTCTCCACCCATGTTCTAAATGTACTTTCAGAATCTCATCTCTCTGCAAGTCCTACGTCTCATGGCAGCTACAATTCCCATGCTCCCATTAGCCAGGAAGCACATGAGAAAATTCCAGTGGTACCTAAAGAATGTGTGGTCGCAGAGCCAACATCCAATAGACAAACGTATTCCCCTCCTGCCCTGCTTAAAAACCGAGGTGAAGTGGTGAATTCAGCAGATCAGACTGAACCAGGGCCCCCCCCCCCACTCAATCCATGCACACAGATGCATCAGACCTAGGGTGGGGGGCAACATTAAAGGACTTCAGGGTACAACAGACTTGGACCTCTGCCCTGCAAAAGCAACACATCAGTGTCGGAGAAATGACTGCAATCGTTCCTTCCCATCTTGCAGCCAGGGCTGCTCCACATTGTGACAGAGACAGCACAACTGTTATGTGGTACCTCAACAAACAAGGAGGGGCAAAGGCATACCAGTTATGTCGGATAACCCTACAAATCTGTGATCTAGCAACGAATTGCAACCTTCTCCTGCAGGTCTGTTACATCCCCTCTCAGGAAAACAAGCATGCAAACTTACTCAGCAGAACATCCTCTCAAAAACACAAATGGATGTTGCGCAGGGACAGCTTAGACGTTGTCCACCAGTGGAGCACACCTTAAGCCTCCCCCCAGAACAGAACAGACAAACAAATTCTGCACCAAGGATCACACTGCACTAGCCTGGAGGGTGAATGCCTTCAGCTTTCCATGGAAGGGAATGTTCTTGTATGCCTTTCCTCCCTTCCCTCTAATACAAAAGGTCCTTCTGAAGATCAAGAAGGACCAACCAAAAATCTTGCTGGTGTGACTCCATATTGGCCAAGGCAACACTGGTTCCCTCTTCTCTTCCTAGCCAAGGGCAAGCCCCACAAGTTACTCCACAAGGTGGACCTATTCACACAACAAAAGGGATCTCTTATTCACCCCAACAGGACGTGCTCTCAACCTGAGGGAGGCCAGGAAACCAACTACTAGGAAAAACTGTCTAAATGGCAGAAATTCTCAAAATGGTGTTCCCTTAATGACAGGGATCCTTTTCAGGTGGATCCCTCACTTGTCCTTAACTATATATGCGAGCTCATTAAGGAAGGACTAGCAGATTCTTCAATGAAAGTCCACCTTTCTGCCATTTCAGCCTGCTTGCCTTTAACATCCAGTCTGAAAAGCAGTGGTGGCTGTAAACTGTTCCTGAGGGGGGGGGGGGGGGTCTTGCATATCAGCCAGCACAGCTTTTCTACAAATGTGGACATGGAAAAACATTCTTTTAGTGGCCATTGCCTCCGCTAGAAGAGTGAACTCTACAGGCCCTCATGGCCTGTCCTCCCTACACTACCTTCCACAATGACAGGGTCACCTTACACACAAACCCTTCCTTCATGCCCAGAGTGGTGAACTATCCTTAAACCAGTCCATTCACTTACCTACCACCTTCCCCTCTCCTAATATCGCAGAGAAGATCCTTTATTCCCTAGATGCGCACAGACAACAGTGATTCTACTTGGACAAACCTAAGTCCTTCAGAAAGTCTGACCAACTCTTCATCTCCTACCACCATAGGGCTCTGGGTAAGGCAGTCTCCAAACAAACCATTTCCTGTTGAATCAGGAAATCCATCCTCTTTTGCTGCTCACATCATGGGAAACCATTGCCTCAAGGAGTTGGGGCCCATTCCACGAGAGGCATGGCTACCTCCAAAGGCATTCTTAGAGGGCTGGACACAGCCTCCATCATGGAAGCAGCTGTCTGGTTTACAGTTCACACTTTCACAAAACACTACAAGCTAGGCCAGGTCTCCAGGGCCAGAGAAGGATTTGCCAGGGCAATCCTGCAGGGATTCTTGGAATCCTCTACCTCTGCCCCCTCCCTTCACTCCTTCTAAGCTGTGGTACTCTCCCACAGCATGAATACTGCAACATGGGAATAGAAGGATATAAAATAGTTGTGTAAAATCTTACCATAACCATAGACGTCCTTCTCTTCCATGTTCCCACCCTCTATACCCCCTTGTTCTATCTCTGCTGGATGGCTGGTCTTTTAACCTCTGTATCCACTCCCTACAGGCTAATCTGTATAGCCCTTCAGGGACATTTGCACCTTAGCCTCAACTTGTTCTTTTGTACACCTTATCCTGAGCTTAAAGTTCTGGGGTCTGTGCATGCAGACATCACATTTATGGTCCCTGGTTTATGGCCCTGCTTGTGACGTCCCATGCATGTACAGCGGCCAGGCTTAAGCTTTTGTTTAGGAGCCGATGTTGGGTTGCCTGAGGCAGAAAATCCCACAGTATGAATACTGCAACATGAAAGAGAAGGACATCTATGGTTATGGTAAGATTTTACACAACTATTCTTTACTGTTTGAAGGATTATGGGGAGCTTTGCAACTTTCTGTACACAAATCTGCGTGTCCATCCATTGCTCTTGGAAGCACATGTAGGTTGCAGGAATGCTTGTGGCAAGCTGCAGTTCCTTCTGACCCTTTGTCCAATGTATGTGGCACAGCAGTTACATTTATTTGAAAACAAGCTCTGCTGGGATTTGGCCTTTTGTCTTGGGGAAATAACTGTCAGAGTAGTGGTTTGTAATGGTTGCTTCCTACAAATGTGTTACATCCCTTGTTTTATGGTGGAGTAGAAGGTACACCTTTGCCTCCCAGATATTGCAAACTCTATGTTCGCACTACTACTACTACTACTGAGAAGGGGAGCAAACATGATTGTAATAAGTTGTATCCTGATCCAATGGACCTATTCAGATTACTGACCATGCTTTATTGTACAGGCATGTGTATTATTGTTACAGCATGCATTCAGTGTTTTAAAGGCATCATTTCAGTGCACGACATAGAGGTACTCTAACCTTTCTCTGATGCTTCTCTTTTGTTTTCTGTTGCAGCTGACATGACTGGGGTTGATGGCGCAAGTACCAAACGAAAACCTAACTTTACCACTGAAGAAGACAAAGCCCTTGTAGAAGCCTACAACCTTAGGCGCAGTGCCATTTGTGGACGGGGTGGCAATAAACCAGCGCGAGAAGCAGCTTGGGAAGAGATGGTCGAAATTGTGAATGCTGTTGGGAATCACAACAGGACAATGATTGAGTGCCGCAAGCATCTTAATGATCTGAGGTGGCGAGCTAAAGAGAAGCTACTCCGCATACAGGCATCTCAGAAGAAGGGGGGTGGTGGTCCTCACTCGGCACTGCGGCTAACATCAATGGAAGAAATTCTTGTGGGCAACTATTCCCATACAGGTGTGCAAGATGCCACTGGAGGAGGCTTTCAGACCAGTAGCAATACATCACATTACCGTGAGTATACAGTGCTATGATTTGTGTGCAGCTTGTTTGCATTCTGTTTCTCATGCAGGGCTGCCCGTGGGACAGGTGGGTATGCAGTACAGGGGTGGCTTATGGCGTTTGTGTGGCTCATATCTTTTCCCACAGTGTTGTGTGCAATGTCTGCAGCATTCTGTCAGTGGTACAGCACCATAGAATGGCACTTATCCTTGGTGCTAATCAAGGTTGGCTTACTTTTCTGTGTACCTCATGGATATGCAAACATTACACTTACCTGGTCGTATACTATGTGACGAACCATGAAAGACACAACTGAATAAACAGGATGCAGCGTACTGCATGCAGCAACTGTGGTTTATAGTGTCTTGAGTGCATTGTTTGTGGGATTTTTTTATTCTTGCTTTCTTTCTCAACTTTTATGTTATGGGTGACTTTAGGGCTGTTGCTTTTCTAGATACATTGAATAGCAGTTATTTGTTGTAAAAATACACCTGCGACCTTCTGGCAGGAAAAATAGTATCCATTTGCCACTGAAGTAGTATCAGAGTTGCTTGGAATGAGGTATGTGGAAGGTTGCTCATATACACCATTTGGCATTTTGTGCTGTGGTCATAGCCTAGGACAACAGAGCTGTCGGCCATCTCTGTAGTATGTACAGTTGTGTACTGCAGTAACAGGCAGTTGATTATAGCCTAGCTGTCCTGATGGCGTAGCTAAACAAGTCCTGTTGTCCACTGTGTGGCCTACACAGTACATCTGCTGCTGTTGCTGCTACAGGATGCCTGCATCCCTATTTTATCTAATTTTAGGGAGGAGTAGATCTCTTCAATGTAGACAATTTTACTTCATGAAAATGTGCAGTTTGTTTCCTTCTAATTGTAGTTTGGACCTGAAAAGTATTCTTAAAGCATATGATTTGAGAGGGCTTATCTTGATCACCTTACAGGACTTGTGTTTCTGGGCATTGTCAGCTTGGCATCTGGAACTTCCCTAGGGTACAAGTCCTCTCTCTTTTTGCCCTTGATACTCGGTTTTCTTGTTTTGATCTTTTCTTTGGTAAACCTTGGAGAAATGCCTACAGTCTGTGTTTAAAAAGTGTATAGTCTGTGAGAAAGTCTCAACCGCTTTTGCCCCCCCCCCCCCCCCCCCCCCCCGAGAAGATTTTTTTTCATTTACGTTACTTTTGCTGCCAAGCAGATATTTAACCCTTTCCAGTTTTTTTGGTTGTTCTTGGGTTGTTTTCTGTTGCAACATGCAGTCCCTTCTTAAGCCCTGGCATTTTTTTATCATGTTGCTCATAGTTCTGCAGTTCAAATTGCTCTGCTTTTTTATCTTTATTATACATTTGTACTTTTTTCAGTAGAATTGTGTCTTGTTTTCTGAGTGATTTTGACCTCAACAGACACATTTTGCTAGCACATTTGGCTGTTGAATATTTTCTACAGCAAGCCAGATGGCTTCTGTCTTTGTAGCTCTACGCAGGCATCTTTATTATTCTGTGATCCTTTGCCACCTAAGCCCAGTAGGAAGACTGGGTAAAAAAGGCAAGTGGACTCCCTGCATGATTCCCCAAGATATTGATGATGGTGTGGATGAGGGATGTTGATTTCCCACACCACTCAGTTGGCCCCAAGTTTGGCGAGGTCTTTTAAAAATGATGAGGCAGAGAGGGAGATTGCTCGCAGACCCAACAACTTCTTCTCCTGGATTTTGCAGGAGGCTTCTGATCTCTCTACCCTTCTTCCTGGGTGCTCCCTCCATTTGACAGGATAGTGTATCTTCGTCACTTATTGTAGGAAAATCTTGTGTTATATTGAATGCCTGTAGAAAACCAGACAAGATCCTGTGGCCTTCCAAGAACTTAAACTCCTGGACAGAATTTTGAAACTAGATTCCATTGCTGCTGTAGCAGTCCTTACAAAAGCTTTTAGTCCACAGCTTGCCTGATAAGTACCTAAGGTGTGTATTCCAGTCTTGGATGGCAGTCATGCTGTGTACTATAAACCTCGCCACTAACTTATCTTGCAGTTCAATGGATGGTGCATAGAATGCAGACATTGAAATTTGTCACCATGCCTGGTTGGGTTTTATACTCTGCTGAAAATGTGACTTTTTTTGAATGTTCCTTTTGTACGGCTGCTTTTTACAACTCATCAGTAAAGGAAAAACTTGAAAATATCGAGAAAAAGGTAAGATTGCCATGGCTGCTGGTATTTGGTTTCAGTCTCGCCAACAGATAGCTGATGATGTCCTTCAAGGATGCATCTGCAGTCTTAACAAATGGGGTTGTCCTGTCGTCAGGCAGCCCCTCGGTCGGCTGGATTCCAAAGTCTGGGTCTGGCTTCGGCTGGTGTCGCACTTCACCCGACGTCATTGCGACAGTTCTTCGGGTATAAAGGCATCAGCCGACACCATTTTCCTCAGTCTTTCTTGCCGCGTGGCGCCCGAAGCAGAAGCTGTTCGCAAGTGCCGGTCGGTCAGATCCAGAGATTACTACTACCGAATACTACTTCGAAGACTTCTATAAAGCTAAGTACCTCGTTGGGGACTCTTTCTTGCCTCAGCCGATGTCAGAGAAAGTTAATAACTGTTTATCTTGTGGGAAACAAATACCTCATAAGGATTTCCACTCCTAGTGCATACATTGTTTAGGCCCAGACCACGACGTAGCAGCTTGTCTAGCCTGTGCTTCTTTTAACCGGCGGACGCTTAAACGTCGCTCGGACTTTGCTGAACAGATTTTCGGCTCCGATTTTGCCTACATTATGCCGTCGGATCCTCCGACTACGCAAATAACCAAAAAGCGCAAAGAAAAGGACCGACACTCGCGGGAGCAAGCAACCCGGGAGTGTCTCGGTTTCGGCCGAAACCGAGCAAGCGGTTCTTTCTTCAGCCGATAACTTCCCTTCTACCGAGGCCTCTTCTATCCTGGTAGAAACGGCTTCTGAAATCCAACCTTCTGTTGCGATTTCACAGGAATTATCAGACACCATTCCCCTAGATATTTCTACCCCTGCACGTGGAGCTGCTAGGCCTCCTCCAGCTATGTCTATTAAGGCCTTTGCCAGGGCTAAAGCAGCCAAAGCTTCAAAACCTGGGCCTGCCAAGCCCCCCTCTCACAGGCCCAGCACCAGCTCCCATATGCTTTCTTTGGCAGAGGATCTCATCTCTTTAAGTCGTGGATCCCAGCCTCATCCGGACAGGGCCTCTCTCCCTCCTCCAGAAAAGAGGCCTAGAGCAGAGCCCCCCAAGCCAGTAGCCACAGATGATTCCTCTGATGACTCAGAACATACAGATCCTCCTGAGGCTTCTTATTCTCCTTACGAAGACTCTGATGCTGAGGAGTCCATCCCTTCAGCCTCTCCTCCTGAGGAATTTTCCTTTGGGGAAACCTTGCATGCTATGAGGGAACAATTTCAGTGGCAGGGCCAAGATTTCTCAGACTCTAGAAAAAGGCTTAGGACCTTTCTACACTTGCCACAGCATAGGCCTTTAGCTATACCTCCAGTTCTATCTGTTGTTGATGATGCATTTAATGATGCTTGCACTACTCCTGATACTTTACCTCCGGCTCCTGCTAAGCCCGATAGGTACTACAGGGTCCCGGACACTCATCACCACTTATATAAGGTCCCTTTTGCAGATCCAGAGACTATCTCCCAGGGCCCTAAAGCTGTAGCAGCTACTTCTTCTAAAAACCCCCTCCCTCTGAAAGGGAATCCAGGTCCTTAGAGAGATGGGGTAAAAAAGTTTACACCTCTGCTACCTTGTCAGCTAGAGCTTTGAACTGCCAATTTCATATGATTCAATATCAAGAGTTTATGCTTGACCAGTTGACTAAAAAACTGTCCTCTGAAGAATCTATAGATAAAAAGTATGTTCAAGAAATGTTACATAACATACAGCAGGTTAGTAACCATTCTTTAAAATGTGGCTATGATGCACTGGAGGCTTCCTTTAGATCAGCCATGACTGGCACAGTTATCAGGAGGCATGCATGGTTGAAAGAACAGGCATTACCAGACCATGTCAAATCTAAGCTTTTGGATGCACCTATGGACAAGGTCAATTTATTTGGTGCCCCCGCACAGCAGGTACTAAAAAAGATGGAAGAGAAAGCAAAATCTGCGCAGACAGTAAAAGATTTCTTACAAGTTCAACCTCCAAGGTTTAGCCAGAATTGGCCCTCCAAGAATTGGTCCTTTCCAGACTCCTCTAAGGCACAAAGAGGCAGGAATAGGTGCTCTAGAGGCAGGAACCAGTCCAGGGGTGCCTACAGGGGTCGCCAGTGGCAGGGTAACAACCAACGAGGCACGGATACAGCCACCACCACTACAACTCAATCACAGTGACTTGGCGGTGGCACCGCCTACCAGGGAACAACTGGAAGCACCCTTAGGCGGAAAGCTAACATTATTTTCAAAAAACTGGCACTGCATTACAAGAGAAAAATGGATTTTGCAGACTATAGACAAAGGTTACAGGTTCCATTTCCATACACTACCCGGAAAGAGAGGAATGCCAAACCTACCACCGTCTCAAAGGGCAGAAGCTCTAAAACAAATATCTCAATTACTAAGAATGCGAGCTGTGGAAAAGGTACCATTTATGGAGCAAGGGAAGGGATTTTACTCCAGGCTCTTCCTGGTCCAAGAAAAGAAAACAAATGGAGGCCTATTCTAGACCTGTCCGCTTTAAACCCATTCCTCATTGTTCCAAAATTCAAAATGCTGACCCTACAGCAGCTTCTTCCCATGCTGGGCAAGGAGTCTTGGCTGGTAACTCTAGATCTCAAGGAGGCATACCTGCACGTCCCCATAAGACCAATTTGCAGAAGACACCTCAGATTTCTTGCAGGATCAGAGCATTATCAATTCTCAGCATTGCCCTTTGGCTTATCTACTGCGCCCAGAGTGTTCACGAAATGCCTGGCATCAGTAATCGCTCATTGCAGACTTCAGGGAATTCAAATCTATCCCTACCTGGACGACTGCCTGATACAAGCGGACAACAGAAACAAATTAACAGAAGACTTACAAAGAGTCATCTACCTGCTACAAGCCCTGGGATATACAGTCAATACAAAAAAGTCAAGGCTGTTTCCATCCCAAATAATAACCTTTCTGGGTGCAGAACTGGACACATCAAAACAAATGGCATTTCTAACTGCAGAAAAGAAAGAGCAACTTCCTCTCTACTTCTTGGCATTAACAAAGCACAGCCATCTAACTGCAAGAAAAGTGCTACAAGCTCTAGGCTTCATGGCATCCTGCATAATTCTGGTCCCTCATGCCAGGCTTCATATGAGAAAGCTACAGTGGTACCTAAAAACTTTGTGGTCTCAGCACAAGCACAGCCTAGAAACCAAAATTCCAATGATCCCATGCCTGAAACAAGAGTTCTTATGGTGGGCTCAGGCCTGTCAATCAAACACAGGACTGCCCTTCTGCAAAAGTCAACCAAGACAGACTATCACGACAGATGCCTCAGACCTCGGTTGGGGGGCACACATGATGGACAAGTGCATTCAAGGCCTATGGACTCAAGACCAGCTGCATCTGCACATAAATCTAAAAGAAATGATGGCAGTAAAATTGGCAATCCAGGCATTCAGACCTCTTCTCCAAGAAGGCCAGTTGATGATAAGGACAGACAACACCACAGTTATGTGGTACATCAACAAACAGGGAGGCACACACTCATACCCCTATGCCGGCTGGCACTGGACCTATGGGATGTGGCTCTGAGCTACAACATTCAGTTACAGGCAATTTATGTACCAGGGAAGGAAAACATTCTAGCAGACATATTAAGCAGAACTACAACAGATGCCCACGAATGGATGCTGCATCCGGACATTTTCAAAACCATCACAAGAGAATGGGGATTACCACAAATAGACTTGTTTGCATCCCCATGCAATCACCAGTTGAAGAAATTCTGCA
Source organism: Protopterus annectens (assembly GCF_019279795.1). Lineage (NCBI taxonomy): Eukaryota > Metazoa > Chordata > Ceratodontiformes > Protopteridae > Protopterus > Protopterus annectens. Next base: position 235,270,345 of record NC_056750.1, read on the forward strand.
CAAGGACTTACCACCCACTTGCTTGGAAGGTGGACTCCTATCCTTCAGTTGGAAAAGCCTGACAGCATCGCATTCCCACCACTTCCTTTGATGCACAAGGTGCTTCTCAAGATCAAAGAGGAACGTCCGAGGATCATCCTGATAGCCCCAAACTGGCCAAGACAACATTGGTATCCACTGCTGAGGAGCATGTCCGGGAACAAATATGGAAACTGCCCCTGATCCCATTACTGCTGACACAGAACAACTACAACATACTGCATCCAAACCTAAAACTCTGCAGCTAACTGCCTGGAACATTACATAACAGCAATTAACCCAAATTTATCCCAAAGGGTTAAAGACATAATCCTGGAGGCTCGTAGACCTTCAACAAGAAAGAATTATGCAGCAAAATGGAAAAGATATCTCATCTGGAGTACTGCAAAGGGGCAAGATGTGACACTGGTGAACATAGCCAACATCCTGGAGTACTTGGCGGAGCTCTTCCATACAGGCCTGTCCTATTCCTCCATCAAGATACATGCATCAGCTATTTCAGCAGAATACAGCTTGAATCCTCCTGTCTTCTCAGCATCCTCTGCTCAGACAGTTTCTGAGGGGATTAAAATGTAAAACCTCCCAGGAAACCTCCATTGCCAGCATGGGACTTGAACTTTGTGCTAGAAAAGCTGACTCTACCTCCTTTCGAGCCAGCAGCTACAGCAGAATTGCAATACTTATCCTGGAAGACTGCTTTCCTGCTGGCAATAACTTCAGCAAGAAGGGTCTCTGAACTACAGGCATTAATGGCAGTACAACCCTTCCTGATCTTCCATCAAGATAGTGTCCTTGAGAACAAATCGTACATTCATGCCTAAGGTGGTATCCAGAGTCTCTTTAAATCAGGCTATCCACCTTCCTACATTTTTCCCCAATCCACAGAACAGGGGAGAAAAGCTCTTGCATACCTTGGATGTACACAGACAATTACGCTACTACCTGGACAGGACAAAAAACAATAGCTTCTGGAAGCTTATGCAACAGGAAAGGAAGGAAAACCAATTTCTAAACAGACAATCTCCAAATGGATAGGAAATTGCATTAGATTTTGTTACTCCTACCATGGAAAGAAAACTCCAGAGAACATCAGGCCTCACTCCACAAGGGCCACAGCCACTACCACAGCTTTCTTACGAGGAGTGGCTACCAAGGACATTATAGAGGCTGCTACTTGGACCTCCGTGCATACATTTGCCAAGCATTATAACTTACCTCTATACTCTAGATCCCGTGCTGGTTTTGCCACTGCTGTGTTGCAAGGGATCCTGACTACACCATAATCTATTCTCATTTCCTCCTCCCCTAGTTTAGCTATGGTATTCTACCCATTTGTTAAGACTGCAGATGCATCCTTGAAGGACATAGTACAGTTTTGTACCTACCATAAATGTAGATGTCCGAGAGGAATGCATCTGCAGTCAGGATTACCCACACTCCTTCCCCTCTGAGGTACTCCTAGGGTACTTACCAATCTTCAGCTAGCTTGGGGGGGATCTATTATGGTGTATTTGTTTGTATATATGTACATACATGTTTATTTTGTGTGTTTGCTCTCTACTATTTGGAAACTTTGGCATTTATCCAAATTTAGCCAACAAAGAGGGCACCTGGCATCTGGGGCAAGAAACACTGAGGAAAATGGCGTTGGCTGATGCCTTTATACCTGAAGAACTGTCGCAATGACGTCGGGTGAAGTGCGACACCAGCCGAAGCCAGACCCAGACTTTGGAATCCGGCCGACCGAGGGGCTGCCTGACGACAGGACAACCCCATTTGTTAAGACTGCAGATGCATTCCTCTCGGACATCTACATTTATGGTAGGTACAAAACTGTACTTTCTTCTTGTTTCACTGTTGCAGTCATTACATTTGGGTAATCTGCTGGCAGGTTGCCCTCAGTCGGCCTGAATAACAAAGTCTTGGGTCCTGCGTAGGTTGCTGTCTCCTCTTCCATGACGTCAGGTCGTCAGAGGTCTAAAACATGCAGCTGATGCCATTTTATTCAGTCTTTCTTGCTGTGCGGTGCCCGAAGCAGAAGCAGTTCGCAAGTGCCGGTCGGCCGACTCCTGAAATTTTCGCATTCGAGTTTCAGAACCGAAGTCTTCCATTAAAGCTAAGTACCTCGGTGGGGAAACTTTTTCTTGCTCCTTACCGATGTCAGTAAAAGTTAATAATTGCATTACTTGTGAGAAGCAAATACCTCATAAGGATTTTAATTTGTACTGTGTTCCTTGCCTTGGCCCAGATCGTAACGTGCCTTGCTTTCGGTTTTGTGCTAGATTTAACCAACGCACTATTAAGTGTCGGTATATTTTTGCTTCCAAATATTTTGGATCCAGATTTAATTACCCTGAAATGTCGTTGGATAGCAATCCGACTACCGGAGTTCACAAAAAGGCAAAGAAAAAGACAGACCGTCTAGGTCCAAAACCGACGACGAAGCTTCTCCTAAGCCAGTCACCAGTACTCAGTGAGGCGCTTTCACAGCCCCTGATACCCGCTACTTTTGAGTCGCAGGCCTCTGCCAAAACCCATGCAGAGTCCGGTATGCTGCAAGATTCTCAGAGTATTGAACCCGTGGATGTCTCTCCCTCAGATGGGTCCGGAACCGCTGAGTAGGCATCGGCTTCTGAGGGTGTTTTCAGGCCTCAACATTTTTATATAAAACCAACGCCAGCTACAAAAACAAAAAAAACAATGCATGAGCCACATGCTCAGGCCCCTATTCCTAAAAAACAGATGATCAAAATGGCTGCGGACTTAATTACTTTGATCAGGGATTCCCAACCCCCCCCCCCCCCTGCTAAGAGGCCTAGGCAAGACACTGATTATGAATCTTCAGGTTTCTATTTCTTCTGATTCCTCTTCTGATCAGGAATTTTCTATACCACCCTATGAGGATTCAGATGCAGAAGAATCCATCCCATCTGCATCTCCTCCTGAGGATTATTCTTTTGTAGAAACCTTGCATACTTTAAGGGAACATTTTTCATTGGGAGAGTCAGGATTTCTCTGAATCAAGAAAGAGGCTTAGGGATTTCCTTCTTCCTAAGCATAGGCCTTTGGCTATACCTCCTGTTAGACATAGTTGATGTGTTTTCGGAATCAAGCATGGCTCCTGATTCCCTACCTCCGGCTCCTAGTAAGCCAGACAGATATTACAGGGTTCCTGACTCCCACAAATTTCTATTCAAAAATCCTGCTGCTGATCCTAAAACTGTCTCACAGGGTCCCAAAGGTGTTAAGGCCTCTACAGCCCAAAATCCTACCCCCTCTGATAGAGATTCCAGGGAGCTGGATAGATGGGGAAAGAAGGTTTATGCGTCTGCAGCCTTGGCAATTAGGGCCTTAAACTGCCAATTTCATATGCTTAAATATCAACAGCATGTTATGGGCCTATTGAAACATAAAATGATGTTGATTTCTGATTGTGTGGAAAATAAAGAATTACAGGAATTATTGCATGCAGCAGAACAGGTTGGAAAGCATACTTTGCAATGTGGTTTTGATTCCTTGGAGGCCTCTTGCCAGGGCCACAGTTACTGGATCTGTGATTAGAAGGTATGCTTGGCTCAAGGAGCAAAGTCTGCCTGATCATGTTAAAGCTAAATTGTTGGATGCCCCTTTGCAGCATGATACTCTGGTAATAAGGCAGAAGAGGTTGTAAAGATGATGGGAAGACAAATCTAAATCTATGCAAACTGTAAAAGATTTCTTACAAGTGCAGCCACCCAGATTCAGTAGGCACTGGCCTACTAAAAATTGGTCCTTTCCTGTGTTCAACAGAGCCTCTCAAGGCAAATCCAGGCGCTCAAAAGTCTCTAGATACCAATCACAGGGTTCTTACAGGTCAAAGCAATGGAGTGCCTCCACCTCCAAATCTGGAGGAAACAAAGCACAACCGTACAGTAAGCAGTCTCAATGACTTCCCTCTGCCATCACCAAGCACTTATCTTTTGGAAGCCCCCTGGGGGGGGGGGGTATTAGCAATTCATGCTCAAAACTGGCAGTTAATTACCCAGGACAAGTGGGTATTAAATATAGTATCCCAGGGGTACAGATTTAATTTCCATACTTTGCCAATTTCCAAATGGTTGGCCAGACCTGCCACAAAATCAATGGGCAGAGGCTCAGAAACAAGTTACGTCCCTCATGGATATGGGGGCTATTCAACCAGTTACCAGAACAGGAAAAAGGACAAGGTTTTTATTCAAGACTGTTCCTGGTACCCAGAAAAGACGATGCCTGCTGTCCAATACTGGATTTATCGATTTTGAACATGTTCCTGGACATTCCAAAATTCAAAATGCTGACTTTACAACAGCTACTGCCCATGCTGGACAAGAACACTTGGTTAGTGACTCTAGACTTAAAAGAGGCATACCTGCATATCCCAATAAGGGAATCGTGCAGAAGATACCTCCGCTTCAAGGCAGGTTTTATGCATTACCAATTCTCTGCACTGACCTTTGGCTTATCTACTGCGCCCAGGGTCTTTACAAAGTGCCTGGCACCAGTAATTGCATTCTGCAGACAAAGATGCATACATATCTATCCTTACTTGGACAACTGTCTCATTCAAGCAGAAAACAAGAACATTCTTCAACATTGGGCATTTGTAAAAGGGCTTCTAACATGCCTAGGGTACACGGTAAACGAAAAGAAATCACAACTGGTACCCTCTCAAAAAATTACTTTCCTGGGTGCAAGCTTGAATACAACTGCCCAGATGGCTTACCTTACGCCAGACAAACAAAGGCAACTGACTATATACTTCAAACAGATGGCAACAAAAACCCAGTTATCTGCAAGACAAATTCTGCAGGCTTTGGGGTTCATGGCATCCTCATTCTACTAATTCCATATGCAAGACTGCATATGAGGAAACTTCAGTGGGACATAAAAAGCTTATGGAGTCAACATTGTCAGTCTGGAAACAATGATTCCACTCTTTCCCTGCCTACAACAGGAGTTTCTTTGGTGGGCAGAGACATGTCACCAAAACAAGGGACTGTCATTCACTGTACCCCCTGCCACCCAAACCCTAACTACAGACGCATCAGACTATGCTTTGGGGGCCCCACCTGGCAGGGAGATGCATTCAGGGCATATGGAACTCAAACAAAATGCATCTACATATCAACCAGAAAGAGATGCTAGCTGTCCAGAATGCCTTGACGGCCTTCAAGGACTTACTTCATCCAGGACAACTACTGATAAAGACGGACAGCACCACAGTTATGTGGTACATAAGCAGGGGGGTACACATTCCTACCCCCTTTGCAGACTAGCCATGGCATTGTGGGACACCGCCTTGACTTAACAAGTAAATCTTCAAGCTCAATTCCTGCCAGGAAAATAAAATACTTCGGTATACGACCTAAGCAGAAATCTTATGGACCCTCATGAATGGAAACTGGATCCACAAGTCTTCAGCATGGTAACACAGAAATGGGGGTGCCCAGACATAGATCTGTTTGCCTCTCCCCAAAATTATCAACTGGACAAATTATGCACAAGGACTTATCACAGGCAAGCATTGAAAGTGGATGCCCTATCCTTCAGTTGGAAAAACTATCAGTACGCCTTTCCTCCTCTGCCTCTTCTTCCCAGGGTCTTACTAAAGGCCAGACAGGAAAAACCAAAAATGGTCCTAATTGCTCTTGACTGGCCTCGCCAGCATTGGTACCCAATTCTAAAGAATTTGTCTCAACTCCCTCCTTGGAACTTGCCTCAAATTCCTCATCTACCGTCTCAGCAGAACATTCAAATTCTGCACACTCTGCTCCAAACTCTGAACCTGGCAGCATTGCTGATCAGGTAGTTATTCAAACAACACCTCTCAGTAAATCTGTTATGGATGTCATTTTGGAAGCTAGAAGGCCTAGTACTAGAAAATCTTATGCTGATAAATGGAAGAGATTCTGTGCTTGGAACCAAGCACAAGGAACGGACTCAGCAAAACCAAATATCCCTCAGATTTTGCAATACTTTACTGAGTTGCTTGTCAAGGGCCTATCCTTCTCTTCAAGAAAAATCAATGCCTCTGCCATTTCGGCTCATTACAACACGGAGCCTCCTATCCTCTCTCATCCTCTGCTAAAGCAGTATCTTAGAGGGGCCAAAAATTTAAGGCCTCCCAGAAGATCACCAACTCCTGCATTGGATCTCAATTTTGTGCTGGAAAAACTCACCCTGCCTCCTTTTGAACCAGCAGCTACTGCGGATATAAAGTTTATCTTGAAAAACAGCTTTCCTTTTGGCAATCACTTCAGCAAGAAGGGTTTCAGAACTACAGGCTTTCATGGCTGTGGAGCCTTTTATTACATTTCCACCCGGACAGGGTGTCCCTCAGGACCAATCCTTCCTTTATGCCTAAGGTGGTCTCAGTGTGGCTCTTAACCAAACTATTCCCCTGCCAACATTTTACCCAAATCCGCAGAACAAGGGGGAGCGGATTCTGCATTCATTGGACGTTCACAGACAACTAAGATTCTACTTAAACAGGACCAAATCTCTAAACGTTTGAGCAACTACTGATGTCATTTGCATCAGGATCAGAGGGGGAAGGCTATATCAAAGCAGACTATTTATAAGTGGATAAGCCACTACGTTCGTTTCTACTTGCATCATGGTAAACCTGTACCCAAGGAAATTAGGTCACACTCCACCAGAGCTGCCTCTACTTCAGCAGCCTTTCTCAGAGGAGTTCCAACCAAAGGCATCCTAGAAGCTGCTGCTTGGAGCTCTGTTCATACCTTCACAAAGCATTATCATTTGTCTCTTTTTTTCTAAATCCAGGGCAGGCTTTGCCACTGCTGTTCTGCAGGGCCTTGTAGCTGCTCCTAATGCTATTTAGTTCCATCCTCCCATCCATAGCTTTGGGATTCTACCCAAATGTAATGACTGCAACAGTGAAACATGAAGAACATAGTACAGTTGTGTACACTTACCATAAATGTAGATGTTAGTGTATTCACTGTTGCAGTCTGGGTTACCCACCCGCCACTCCCCTTTTCTATAACTTCTCTTTCCTTCACTATATTCTAAAGCCTTTGTGGTGTATTTGCTTTTAGATGAAGGTAAAGTTTATGTTGCTAAAAGTGCATTTTTATATATTGCTGTTTAGTTTTATATATCTATCTATATATATATATATATATATATATATATATATATATATATATATATAGATAGATATAGATATATATATATATATATAGATACACACACACACACACACACATATATATATATATATATATATGTATGTATGTGTGTGTATATATATATATATATGTATAATATTTTTGCTCCCCATTTGGAGGGCACCTGACATTTGGGGCAAGAAAAACTGAATAAAATTGCATCGGCTGCATGTTTTATACCCCTGACATCATGGAAGAGGAAACAGCAACCGACGCAGGACCAAAGACTGTTATTCAGGCTGACTGAGGGCAACCTGCCAGCAGATTACCCAAATGTAATGACTGCAACAGTGAATACACTCTTAACATCTACATTTATGGTAAGTGCACACAACTGTACTTTTTGCAGCTGAGCCTGCTTTAACGTTGCTTTCATCATGGAAAACCTCAACACAATAGCAGGGGAACCGGGAGAGGCTGTTGCCATGATAATGGTACCTTCCAGAATGGTCACCAGTCGCGAGGTGGCAACACTTTGTAATAGAAGGGGTAGAATGGCTCTTATCTTGGGGGAGGACAGCTTTCTGATTTCTTGGTGTTGCCACCTGCCCTTTCTGAAAACGGATGATGGTTGTGTTTCGCTACTTGAATGCATGACTGAATATCCTTCAAGACAAGTAGATAAGGTCAGATCTATTCAAGAACACTGGTAGGATCCCTTTTCTTTTTCATCCCAGCTTTACTCTTACATTTCCTGACATCCATCCCCTTCAGAAGAGTGCAGCAAGAAAAGGTCCTCTTTCAAATAGCAATTCAGGAGGTCCCTCCAGACCAGAGTAACTATCAGGCTCTTACTCCCAAGTACCTTTCAGTTATTAAAAAAAACTGAGCACCTTGGTATTACTTCTTATCTGTTTGACTTAACAGATTAATTCCCATGGAGGTCCTAGAATATTACAGACTTGGCCGGCTGTGTTGGAATGCTGTACTGTCCTATTTTTTTGTTTAGCTAATTTATTAAATTTACTTTGTGGTGTTTTTTGATAAATTACATGATATGTTTTTGCTTTACGGAATCTGTTAGCTTAAGACATAGAAGCACACTGTCTCATCATGTCTGAAAGACCTAGTTTGATTCCCCAAATTATAATTGAGGGAAGAGGTAACTAGTACCTCCATTGAGTCAAGGCAGGGCTCTGAGGCTCCTAGATTTGTCAAGGGAGCAGTTTCAAAAAAAAAAATTGTAGTTACAATAGCTAGGGATCCTCACAGTGTGTCAGGACTTCAAGGGCTGATGTTCATCGTGCATACAGCTGCAGTCATAACAGACAGGTTATCCTGCCGTCAGGCGGGTCCTCGGTCGGCCGAATTCCAAAGTCTAGGTCCGGCGTCGGTTGTCATCGCTTCTTCCCTGACGTCAGTGCGGCAGGGGTATAAAAGAACAAGCCAACGCCATTTTCTTCCTTCTTTTTTTCCGCGCGGTGCCCGAAGCAGAAACAGTTCGCAAGTGCCGGTCGGCCAGCTCCTGAGATTTACGAAAATATTTCAGCCGAAGTAGTCGTTAAAGCTAAGTACCCCGTTGGGGAAACTTTTCTTGCCTCAGACCGATGTCAGACAAAGTTAATAATTGCATTTCATGTGGGAAGCAAATAACACACAAGGATTTCCATTCCTTCTGTATTCCTTGCTTAGGCAAAGACCACGATGTCTCGGTCTGCCGTTTTTGTGCTAGATTCAACAAACGCACTATTAAGCGTCGGGCAGAGTTAGCCCAACACTATTTTGGTAAAAAATTTAATTACATTATGTCGTTGGATACTCTGACTCCAGTTTTGAGTAAAAGACTCAAAGATAAGGACCAAGATACGAGGTCTGCGACTTCTACCCACACCATGCTAAAGCTGGCTGCTGATGCTCCGGTTCTCAGCAAGGTGCATACGCAGCCCCTGAGTACCGATGACGCTTCTTTACCGGTGTCTTCTGTGTCCGAGGTCGCAGCCTCCTCGGCCCCCACTCCGACTACAGATACTGATGCCAGTCTTGGCGGGGAAACTCAGAGTTTAGACAGGCCTGCCACCTCTCAAGGTGTTTTCAGGCCTTCCTTTTTTTCCATTAAGGCTTTCACAAAATCTAAAGCAGCCATGAAAACTAAAAGACAAGGTCCACAGAGCCCCTCTCAAGGCCCCATGCCTAAAAAACAGATGCTCAAAATGGCTGAGGATTTGATTACTCTTATCAGGGGTTCTCAACCCCCCTCGGACAAAAGTCCCAGATTGGAGGAAGACTACCCTTCCTCAGACCAAGCCTCCATTACCTCAGAACATTCTGAGGACCAGGAATATTCATATTCCCCTTTTGAAGACTCTGATGCTGAGGAGTCGATTCCCTCGGTCTCCCCCCCTGAGGACTATTCTTTTGGGGAAACCTTACATGCCTTGAGGGAACACTTTCACTGGGAAGGCCAAGATTACTCAGATTCCAAGAAAAGGCTGAGGGATTTTCTCTTGCTTCCCCAGCCACAGGCCTCTGGCTTTCCCTCCTGTCTTGGATATATTAGATGATGTGTACACAGAAGCCAGCCTCAACCCAGATTCTTTACCTCCAGCTCCTGTTAAACCTGACTGGTATTACCGGGTTCCTGATTCACACCAATTCCTATACAAAAGCCATGCTGCTGACCCAGAAACTATTTCACAGGGCCCCAAGGGAATTAAGGCCTCTACTGCCAAAAACCCATTACCTTCAGAGAGAGATTCCAGAGCTTTAGAAAGGTGGGGGCAAAGGTATACACCTCGGCCACTTTAACCATGAGGGCATTAAACTGTCAGTTCCATATATTAAAGTATCAACAGTTTTTGTTATCTCAGTTGAAAAGCAAAATGACACAACCTGAGCAACCAGATTTAAATGAGTTGCAGGATTTGTTGCATAGTGCAGAGCAAGTGGGTAAACATACCTTGCAGTGCGTTTTTGATGCTTTAGAGGCCTCATGTAGAGCTGCTGTTACAGGGTCTGTCATACGTAGACATGCTTGGCTCAAAGAGCAAACCTTACCAGATCATGTCAAAGCTAAATTACTAGATGCACCTCTTCAAAAAGATGTATTGTTTGGTGTTAAAGCTGAGGAGGTACTAAAGAAAATGGAGGAAAAGGGAAGATCAAAGTAAACAGTGAAAGATTTCCTACAGGTACAACCTCCACGTTTCAGCAGAAACTGGCCTTCAAAAAATTGGTTCTTTCCAGCCACGGACAGACCTCAGAGGCAGATACAGACGCCCGAGGGGTAGAGGGCAATCTCAAGGATCATTTAAAGCCAGACAATGGCAAGCACCTACACCAGGAGGTGGAGAAGATAGATCACAGTCATTCAGAAAGCAGACACAATGACTTTCCCCTTTGCATGCCAAGCAAAGCTTTAATGGCAGCACCTTTAGGCGGAAAACTGGCATTATTTAAAAAAAATGGCATATTGTCACAAAAGACAAATGGATCCTGGACATTATAGACAGAGGCTACAGATTCCACTTTCACACCCTTCCAAAAATGAGAGGCATGCCAAACCTGCCACAAAATCAAAGGGTAGAGGCACAAAAACAAATTTCAGCTCTCATGGACATGAAAGCTATTCAAGAGGTACCTGCAAAAGAACAAGGTCAAGGTTTTTATTCTAGACTATTCCTGGTACCAAGGAAGGACAAAGATTGGAGGCCTATTTTGGACCTATCCATCCTAAACACATATTTACTGCACAAAATTCAAGATGCTCACATTACAGCAGCTTCTTCCCATGCTGGGCAAGGAGTCTTGGCTGGTAACATTGGACCTCAAGGAGGCATACCTGCATGTCCCTATCAGACAAGATTGCAGAAGATACCTCAGATTTCTTGCAGGTTCAGCCCATTATCAATTCTCTGCATTGCCCTTTGGCTTCTCTACTGCGCCCAGAGTGTTTACGAAATGCCTGGCATCAGTAATTGCCTTCTGCAGACTTCAAGGGATACAAATATACCCATATCTGGACGACTGCCTGATCCAAGTGGACAGCAAGCACATACTTCTGAAACACCTGGCGTTTGTAATAAAATTGTTGAACTTTCTGGGATACACAGTCAACAAAAAGAAATCAAAACTAATACCCTCTCAAACAATAATTTTCCTGGGTGCCAGCTTGAATACAAACACCCAGATGGCCTACGTCACGCCAGAGAAGCAAGGGCAACTATTTCAATACTCATCAAAATGGCAACCTTCACCAGGCTGACTGCAAGGAAAGTCCTGCAGGCTCTGGGATTCATGGCATCTTGCATCCTGCTTATCCCATGTGCAAAGCTGCATATGAGGAAACTTCAATGGTACCTAAAAAACTTATGGTCTCAACACAGCCACAGTTTGGAAACGATTGTACCACTCATTCCATGTCTTCAAAAGGAATTTCTGTGGTGGGCTCAAGCATGCCAAAGAAACATAGGTCTCCCCTTCTGCATGCCTCAAGCAAATCATATCATCACAACAGACGCCTCGGACTACGCCTGGGGGGCGCACATGACAGATCAGTGCATTCAGGGCAAATGGTCCCAAAAAGAGAAGCACCTACACATCATTCGAAAGGAAATGCTAGCAGTACAAAATGCTATTATGGCCTTTAAAGACCTACTGCATCCAGGCCAGCTATTGATAAGGACCGACAACACCACAGTGATGTGGTACATAAACAGGGAGGAACTCCTTCATACCCCCTGTGCAGACTAGCCATGTCCCTTTGCAACACGGCTCTGGAATTGCAAATCCAACTTCAAGCACAATTCCTGCCAGGGAAGGAAAACACGCTGGCAGACAACCTAAGCAGAAATATGACAGATCCACACGAATGGAAGTTGCATCCTCAAGTTTTCGCAAAGATAATTCAGGCATGGGGACAGCCAGACATAGATCTCTTTGCTACCCACAGAAATTACCAACTAAAAAAATTTTGCTCAAGGACCTATCATCCACAGGCCTGGAAAGTGGGCGCACTTTTTTCAATTGGACAACATTGACAGTCTATGCCTTTCCACCTCTTCCTCTGCTGCCCAAAGTTCTAGTAAAAGCCAGAGCAGAGAGGCCAAACATGATTCTCATTGCTCCAGACTGGCCAAGACAACACTGGTATCCACTCCTGAAGAGCCTGACGCATTCCCCACCATGGATCCTGCCTCTAGTGCCTCTTCTGTTGACCCAGCACAACTTCAAAACTCTTCACAGTCAGCTGAAAACCCTCAATCTAGCCGCATGAAGGATTCCTTGATTTCCCAACAGACCCTCCTCTCCAAGGAGGTGCAGGATGTCATCTTGGAGGCCAGAAGACCTTCTACTAGAAAAGCCTTCTCCACCAAATGGAAACGGTTTTGTGCCTGGAATCAGAAAAAGGGCCGGAATCCTTGGGTACTAAATTTACCTCAAATATTACAGTACCTAGCTGAGATGTTAAACAGTGGACTTTCCTTCTCCTCCATCAAGATCCATGCTTCAGCCATTTCTGCACAGTACAACACTGATCCTCCTTTATTCTCTCATCTTCTCTTAAGACAGTTCCTCAGAGGAGCTAAGAATATAAAACCCCCAAGGAAACCACCAGTACCTGCTTGGGACCTCAACTTCATTTTAGAAAAACTGACCCTACCTCCATTTGAGCCAGCTGCCTCAACAGAACTGCAATATTTGTCATGGAAAACAGCCTTTCTTCAGGCTATCACCTCAGCACGCAGGGTTTCGGAACTACAGGCCCTCATGGCTGTGCAACCTTTCGTCATTTTCCATCACGACAGAGTTTCCTTACGAACCAACCCTTCCTTTATGCCAAAGGTAGTATCCAGTGTAGCCTTGAATCAGACTGTCCACTTACCTACCTTTTATCCTAACCCACAAAACAAACGGGAAAGACTACTACATTCCTTGGACATTCACAGACAACTTTGTTATTATTTGGACAGGACAAAGCCATTCAGAAAATCAGAGCAACTCTTTGTGTCCTATGCTACAGGTGCTCAAGGAAAGGCTATTTCCAAACAGACGATCTCAAAATGGATAGCCCACTGCATACGCTTTTGTTACTCATTTCATGGAAAAACTGTACCTACAAGCATCAGATCTCACTCCACAAGGGCCACAGCTACCTCTGCAGCTTTCCTCAGGGGGGTTCCTGCCAAAGAGATTTTGGAAGTAGCCACTTGGAGTTCTGTGCACACTTTCTCCAAGCACTATCACCTTCCACTTTACTCTAAATCTAGAGCGGGCTTTGCCACAGCAATCTTGCAGGGCATCCTTGCTCCTTCTAGTTCCACTTAGTGCCTGCCACCCCTTTTTAGCTTTGGGATTCTACCCATCTATTATGACTGCAGCTGTATGCACGATGAACATAGTACAGTTTTGTACCTACCATAAAAGTAGATGTTCGAGTGCTAATACAGCTGCAGCCCAGGTTTCCCTCCCTCCATCCCCTCTTGGGACAGGCCTTATGACAAACACCTCCTCATACATCCTGATTGGGGTATTCTTTTATGGTGTATTTGCTTCTAAAATACTGTTTTTTGATTATATTACATTGCATTATTACATAAGTTTATGTTTTGCCTTCCTTCTGGGGGTACCTGACATCTGGGGCAAGAAAAACTGAAGAAAATGGCGTCGGCTGGTACTTTTATACCCCTGCCGCACTGACGTCAGGGAAGAAGCAACGACAACCGACACTGGACCTAGACTTTGGAATTTGGCCGACCGAGGACCCGCCTGACTGCAGGATAACCCGTCTGTTATGACTGCAGCTGTATTAGCACTCGAACATCTACATTTATGGTAGGTACAAAACTGTACTTTTAATGCCCTCATAACTGGGAATGGATTTCCCTGCTGCTGCCACCCCATGGTCTTCCACCCTATCTAAGAGGCTTTGGGAATTTGCTTCTTCTGATGAGTTGTTGGACTCTAGTGAAGACTGCTTATTATATTTCTCACAAATACACTCTCCATTGGCTTTGGGGTCTGATGAAGAGGATTCTTTGTCCCCAGGCTCTCCTTTCAGGAATTATCCTTTGGGGATACAGTGTTCTGTTTGATGGGAGCAATCCCATTTAAAATATATTAAGTATCAGAAGTTCAAAAGAAGTGGTATGAACTTTTACAAATGGGTTCACCTTGACCTTCTGCGTTCCCTCTAGTTTTCCACAGTCTTGTTGGACACATTTATAGCAGATTTTCAGGCTCCTAACTCTCAACCTCTGGCCTCCCAGAAGCCAGACAGATTTTATAAGGTACCAGAGGATCATAAATAATTGTAGTCAGTTTTGATCCTCCTGCTGTTTTCGTGACCATAGATAAGCTATTCAAACTGCTTTCCTCTTCCAAGCTTCTGCCTTCTGACAAGGGATAGCTGAGATATGGAGACGTATGGAGAAAAAGTATATACTTTTGCTACTTTGACTTTCATGTTCATTAATTAGCAGACCTACATGACAAGATATGTCCTGGGTCTTCTGTTCTAGCTAGGAGGGTTTGAATGATGTGTCTAATTCAGTTAGTCTTTTGCTTGATCTCTGCCTCTCATGTAGCGTGCCATCCCGTTAAATGCAGCTGTTGTCTCCCCTAGGGGAGCTGCATGTGCAGTGTCTGGTGGGGATATTCCTAGTTGTATCTGTGGGCTTTACTGAGGATATTACAGCCAAGCTTTCCAATTCTCCCTTTAGATAATCTGAATCCTTTTGGGACTGCTGCTGCAGAATTGTTTAAAACCGTGCAGTATAAGGGCAAGGTTAAGCAGGACCTCAAACAAATGCTTGTTTTTCCTGTACCCAAGTCCCAGAGAAACTAACCTTTGAAATCTTCTTTTGCCCAAAGTCAGTCTAGGCAACCCTCTAGAAGTAAGAGGATTTCTAAGCATATTTTCCCAGATAAATCCACTCTAAGAGTTCGATAGGCCAGAAACATTTTTTTTTTTGTCTACCTGGGTGACATCCAGCCTATCCTCCCTCTCGGCCAGATTCCTTTCCCTCAGGCTAACCCTTTCTTCCATATTAGACAGAACCCAGGCATCTATATCTGTTGCCAATCATCCAGTAATGTTATTTTATGGCTTGGAAGTCCCTTCTTCAATTTTCTAGTCTCCCTCATCTTCATCCTTGCCACCTTCCTCATTTTTTTCTTGTCCTGCAGGATTTAATGGAACAGTGTCCCAATGGGGAATATAGTTTTATTCCAGAATGTTTCTTGTTCCCAGGAACGAGGGGACGTGGAGATCCATTCTGGACCTGTCCTTTCTCAACACGTTTTTCAAGGTTCCTTCCTTCAGGATGATGTTTCCTCTGACCCTTTTCCCTGCTTGCTTTCTCAGGCTTTTCTATTTTCCCCGGATTTGAAGGAAACAACTTCATATTTCTGTTCACCATCTATTCGTGAATTTTTTACGTTTCTCTATTTCTTCTCTGCTTTCCCTTTTGGTCTTTTTACAGCTCCAGTGGTATTTACAAAATGTCTGGCCCCTGTAGTACCCTCTGCAAGACATCAGGAGAATCGAAGTATTCCCTTATCTTGATCACTTTCAGATTCAAGTCCCCTCTCAGCAGTTCCTGCTTCAGAATCTACACTTTACTATGCTTCTCCTGCTCAGTGTTGTATTCGCTCTCAATCTCAGTCAGTGTTGACTCCCACTCAGGACGGTGTTTTTTGGTTGCAGGATTCAAAATATTTCCAATGCTGGCTTTTCTTTTACCTACCAATGTCCTCACTTTGCCTTTTCCAGTCTCTTCGTCTCCCAGTTTTTCTTACAAGGGAATTTTCTACAAGCCCTGGGGTTCATGGCTTTTATCATTCCCATGTTCTTTTTGCCAAACTCTCCACATAGGTTCATAGGTGTGTACTAGGCTAATGGCCCTGGGGCCTTTACAGACCTAGCCATAGGATTACCCTGGCATAGTGTCACCTGACCTTAGTTCCCCATGCCTCTGAGTAGAGCCACTGGTGTTATCCACGGGGTGAATTTTCTGCTTCCCATCCACTCATCAAGGTTTCTCTTGGAAGGCCAGTGAGGTGCTCTGCTTGACATGTATGGGAAGTCTGTTCCATAGCATGGGCAGTCTCTGGGTTATGAATCTGTCCCTCCAGCATGTTCTGTTAATTGTAGTAATGAGGTTGAGGTCTCTGGAGTGTGTGATGCGGAGCGATTGGGATTTCTTTAGATGCAGCATTTCTAACAGAGCTGGGTTAGACATGGCTTTGTAAGTCAAGCAGAGATCGCCCCTAAATAGGCGATATGAGACAGAGACTAGTTGGAGTTTTTCGAGTCTTTCCATATAGGACAAGTGTTTAAGGCCTAGGATCCTCTTTGTGAGGTACTTTTGCGGCCTTTCCAGTTGTTGCAGGTGTCTAGTGAGGTACATGCTGTATTGGCCTAATAAGGGAAGACAAGATAGAGACGATGACCTCTTTCTTCCTGGATGCAAAACCCTTCATAACGAGATGTGCCACATAGGACTTTCTGACCACAGTGGCAATTTGGTGATCGAAAGAGAGGTTGCTGTCTACCTTTGTTCCCAGATCTCTTATAATGTCTTCTGTGTTCACTGGACTACCATCAGTGTGGTAATTCATTGGAACTGGGGTTTTCCCAAAGGGGATGATGACACATGATAAATTCCAGTGGTATCTCGAGACATTTTGGCTCCAGCACTGTCATCCTTTGGAGGTACCAGTCCTGCTTTTACCCTTTCTCAAATTTTGAACTCCTCTGGTGGATTCAGCAGATCTCCCTAAATCAAGATCTGCCTTTTCAGGTTCCTCTTCCTACTTGATAGCTGTATGTGGATGCTTCTGATGGAGATTATTGAAGGAAGCTTCCCAGTCTTTAGTCCAGAGTCTTTGGACTCATCAAAAGATGTCAGACCAAATCAGTATCAAAGAGATGAGGACTCTAATCCGAGCCTTTCAGGCCTTAAATTCCCTTTGGGTTCCAGGTTCACGTTTATTTTTACCTTACTTGTTTGTGGTACATCAGCAAGCAGGGGAGCACCTTTCATTACAGGCTGGCCCTTCAGGCTTGGCATTTTGCAATCTTGACGACATTTGGATGTCCTTCTATTCCTATGTTGAAGTATTCCAGTTGTGGGATTTCCTGCCCTCAGGCGACTTGTACGCCGGCTCCTATATAAAAGCTTCAGCTTGGCTGTTGCAGCGTGCGTGGGACATCTGACGTAAGGACATAAATCAGGGGCCTTAAATGTGACGTCTGCATGCACAGTCCTCGGATTGTTTCAGCCACAGACTTACCTACGCATCGTACGATCACTCATTCACAGACGTCGCATCAGTAAAGCTAAGAAACCCGTTGGGTTTCTATTTTTCTTGTTTCTTTGCTTAGGCTTGGTTTTTGTAGCTTTAGCTGATGTCAGGTTAGAAGGGTAAGTGCAAATACGGGTGCCAGATACCCCATAAAGACGCCCATGATAGGTGTGTTTTTTTTGCTTAGGCCGGGAGCATGACCATTCCTCCTGCTCAATTTGTCAATCATTTGTGGCGAAGACCCTATGCAGCCGTCTGACCGCTTTTAACTTCCACCTGGAAAACCAGTGCCTAAAACAGTTAGCCCTTAGAATGGATCCCGCATCGGAGGCCGTACCTGAACCTCTGCGAAAGGAGGCCAAGATTCCTAGGCCTTACTCGCCTGCCACTCCGCTTCCTGACACCTCGCCAACTGCCGATCTAGGAGTTGAGTGCTCGGCGGGTCTTTCTACTTTAACGACGTCACTTGAGGAAGCCGTTGCACAGCTGATGACCGGAATGTCCTTGGAGTTGCCCAGACACACTGACTACCATCGATGTCGAGGGGGAACCAGTTTCTGTGGTACCTCCGACTGGGATCCAGACTTTGGAAATGTTGACTTCAAAATCTGACGCCAGGCCGGTTCCTACCTCCACCCTGGCCAAAAAGAAGCAAAAAACCAAGCATACCTCCTCTTCTCCAAAAGCCGTACCAGATTAGCAGGCTTTCACTTCCTCTGTCATGCAGGCCTTTTATAGCCCTTAGGCCTTCAGCCACGGCATCCACTACTCTGCCTTTACTGAACCCTAGGCCTGCTTCTGCATCTTCCCTCCCACCCATGACCGCTTATGTTAGGGAGGAATAGCATGATTCTTCCTTTTCTTCTTCAGAGGACTCTATTTCATATACATCTCAGATTGCTTCTACCCAGGAGTATTATTCTCCCGATGAAGAATCTGTGGAAGGGGATTCTCCCACTGAGGATATTACCTTTCGTGAGACTATCACCAAGATGAAAGATTACTTCAAATGGGATACCTCCCAAATGACTGACACCCAAAAGAGGTACTTTGAGCTGCTTCAAGTAGAATCACCCTTCCCTTCAGGTGTTACTCCAGTGCTACCTGCTTACTTGGATGCCTTTAATTCAGCTTCTAAGGCTCCAGACTCCCAGCCTCCGGCCCCTAAGTGCCCTGACCACTTCTATAAAGTGCCAGAGAAGCAAAAATTCCTAGTTAGACCTCCCTTGACGGACCCAGCTGTTGTTGCCACTGCTCCTGATCAACCGTCTAGACTGCTGCCTTTTGCCTCCCTTCTACCCACTGATAAAGATAGCAAAGTATGTGGATAGGATGGAAAAGAAGTTATGTACATCCTTCACTTTGGCTTTCAGAGCCATTAATTATCAGACCCACATGACTAAGTATGCTGTATACTTGGTGCCTCTTTCATGCTGGCTTCTATGCCTGACAGTCCCATTAAGGCTGACATTGCCTCCAAACTGTTCTTGGCGCAGCTACGATGCTGCAGAAGCATCTGCCCGCTCTGCAGCATCTACTTCTGTCCTCAGGAGATATTCCTGGCTGAGACTACAGAATCTACTTGAAGACTTCAAGTCCAAAATCTTGGACGCCCCCCCCCTGGATCACAAGTTCCTCTTTGGAACACAATCTGCAGACCTCTTCCAAGAATCTGCAGGAAAAAAGTAAAGAATTACAGGACATCAAGCATCTGCTAGTGTCCCCCATTCTCAAGTATTTTTATAGGAACTACCCTGCTAAAGCCACTTTTGTAAGACGCAATCCTCAGCTTCAAGATCTAGATGAGGGGCAAGAAGACCTACTTTGTCCAGACCTAGTGCACCACCTCCTCAGCCTAGTCAACCCTTTCAGGACAGAGGAGGTCCCAATAATGCATGACTGCCTTGCCCACCTACCACTCTCTGCATGCCTTCCCCACTGTTTCCTCCTCTGGCAATCCATCACCACAGACCAATGGGTCCTATCCATTATCCAGAAAGGGTGCTTTCTATCCTGGAAAGGAAAAACCACCCAGGAAAAGTATTTCTTTTCCCCCAAAAAGCCAAATTCATCTACTATCACATGTTTTGTCAGAGCTACTAAAGCTAGGCACCATAGAACCTGTCCCTTCAGGACAGGAAGGAAAGGGATTCTACTCCTGTCTCTTCCTGGTCCCCAAAAAAGATGACCCCTGGAGACCCATCTTAAACCTCTCCTTTCTAAATCTACACCTTCAGGTACCCTCCTTCAAAATGCTGTCACTCCCCACTCTGCTGCCTCTTATTCTAGCCAAGGCCTTTATGGTCACCCTGGACATAAAAGAAGCCTACTTACACATTCCCATCAGGACTTCTGACAGTCAATTCCTGCATTTCTCTGGGCCTTCCTCTCATTTCCTATTTACTGCCTTGCCCTTTGGTTTATCCACTGCCTGCCGAGTCTTTACAAAGTGGCTGGCCCCAGCCATTGCCTTCTGCAGAACTCTGGGAATCAAGATTTACTCATGTCTGGATGACGTCCTAATTCTAGCAGAGTCCAAAGAGACCCTCTCAAGGCATCTGCACTTCACCATGTCCTTTCTGCAAAATCTAGGGTTTGCCATCAGCCTCCCAAAGTCCTCCTTGAACCCAGGCCAGGACAAGGTTTTCCTAGGCTGCAGAATCAGAACGGACAAAATGAAGGCCTTTCTCCCACAGGACAAGGTTGTATCCCTGATTTCCCACTTCCAGGGAATCCTTCACTCCCAGAAGGTGACAGCAAGGCAATTTCTTTGTCTCCTGGGCTTAATGGCAGCAACCACCCCCATGCTACCACTGGCCAGAATGCAGATGCGCAAGCTACAGTAGTATCTCAAAAACATTTGGCCCCAACACCTACATCACTTAGAACAGGTTATTCCCATCCTCCCCTGTCTAAAGACAAATCAGCTGGTGGATTCAGCAAGTCCAACTAAACCCGGGACTCAACTGCAACCCCCCCCCCCCAACTCAAACAATGCATGCAGATGCCTCAAATTCAGGTTGCAGGCAACACTGGCATCCTACAGGGTCCAAGAATAGTGGCACCCTTCTCTACAGACCAAGCACATCAATATCCGGGAAATGACAGCAGTCTTCCTAGCTGTAAAGACCTTTATCCCCTTTCTTGTATCAGGGGTGTTCCTGATGGTGACCGACAGTACCACTGTTATGTGGTACCTCAACAAACAGGGAGGAACAAAGGCCTACCAGCTGTGCAGGTTGACCTTGCTGATATGGGACCTAGCCTCTCTCCACATCTTGGTCCGGCAAGTGACCTACATCCCCCCGCAGGACAACAGCCAAGCAGATCTGCTAAGCAGGACCTCCTCTCCACAGCACAAATGGATGCTGGAAAGGGTGGGGTCTTCCTAGACATAGTCCACCGGTGGGGTACTCCACAAGTAGACCTGATGATCTTCGTGTTTCACTGCTGCAGTCATCACATTTGGGTTATCTGCCTGCGGGTAACCCTCAGCCGGCCTGAATACCATGGTCTTGGATTCCTGCATCGGATGCGGTCTCTTCTTACCATGGCGTCAGGTCGTCAGGGGTATAAAACATGTAGCCGACACCATTACACCAGTCTTTCTTGCTGTGTGGTGCCCGAAGCAGAAGCAGTTCGCAAGTGCCGGACGTCCAACTCCTGAAATTTTCGTTTTTGAGTTTCAGAACCGAAGTCTTCAAAAAAGAGAAGTACCCCGTTGGGGATCTTTTTTCTTGCTCCAAGCGATGTCAGTTAGTCAACAATTGTTTTACCTGTGGAAAGCAAGTACCTCATAAAGGTTTTTATTCGTACTGCGTTCCCTGCTTAGGCCCAGACCACGTCGTCCCTCGCTGTCGGTTTTGTGCCTTGTTCAACCCCTGAACTATTCGTTGTCTGGCTATCTTTGCAGCAAATTATTTTGGTTCTTGCTATCAGTACTCCAAAATGGCTTTGTTAAGCCATCCGACTACCGATGATCTGAAAAAACGTAAAGATAAAGACAGAGACAGACCGCATAGGTCCAAAACTGCCACAACACTTCCGTTAAGCTAGTCGCCAGTCCGCCGGTACTCAGTGAGGCGCTTTCACAGCCCCTGATACCAGCTACTTCAGATTCGCAGGCCAGAGACCCATTTGGAGTCTGATATGCTGTGAGATGCTTCTTCGAATATGGAACTTGTGGATGTCTCTACCTTGGATGGGTCTGGAGCCACTGTGCAGGCACTGGCTTCTGAGGGTGTATTCAGGCCTACAGACTTGCATTTTAAACTGACGCCATCTTCTTCATCCAGGCCTAAAACTCTCACCACGCCTAGAAAACCGATTTCCAAACTGCATGCTCAGGCCCATATGCCTAAAAAGCAAATGCTTAGAATGACTGAAGACCTTATTACCTTAATTAGAGGAAGCCAGCCTTCCCTCTAAGAGACCTAGAACTGATTTTCCTTCTGATTCTTCTGATCAGGAATCTGATATTTCTGTTCTTTCTGATTACCTGGTTTTGCCCTTATCTACCCATGAGGATTCTGATGAAGTGGATTACATTCCCTCTGCTTCCCCTCCAGAGGATTTTTCTTTTGGTGAAACCTTGCATACTCTTAGGAAGCATTTCCACTGGGAAAGCCAGGATTACTCTGACTCCAAAAAGCGGCTTAGGGAATTCTTACTCCTTCCTCAGCACAGGCCTTTAGCTATCCCTCCTGTTCTAGACATTGTAGATGATGCTTTCTTGGAATCTAGCCTTTCCCCAAACACTACCTCCAGCTTCCAGAAAACCTGACTGGTATTAGAGTACTTGACTCTCATAAGTTCCTCTTCAAGAATCCTACTGCGTTTCCAGAGACCATCACTCAGGGGCCAGAAGGCATTAAGGCTACTGCTGACAAAAATCCTACCCCTTCTGAAAGAGATTCTAGAACATTGGACAGATATGGGGTAAGAAGGTATACACTACTGCTACTTTGGCCATTAGGCCTTTAAATTGCCAGTTTCATATGTCAAAGTACCACAGCATATTATGGGACTACTTAAACAGAAAATTATGTTGATTCCTGACTGCTGAACACAAAGAATTACAGGATTTAATGCATTCTGCAGAACAAGTTGGTAAACATACTTTGCAATGTGGTTTTGACTATAGAAGCATCTTCAGGGCTGCAGTCACTGGGCCTGTACTTAGAAGGCATGTTTGGCTTAAGGAGCAAAACTTGCCAGAGCATGTTAAAGCTAAATTACTGGAGGCTCCCTTAAACCAAGACCGCCTGCTTGGCAACAAAGCTGAAGTCCTCAAAAGGATGTAGGAAAAAGCTAAATCTATGCAAACTGTTACAGATTTCTTACAAGTACAGCCTCCCAGATTTAGTAGACATTGGCCTTCAAAGAACTGGTCCTTTCTAGTGTCTTCCAGGCCCTCTCAGTCCAAACTCAGGAACAGCAGACCACCTAGGTTACAGTCTCATACTACGCACAGGTCTAAGCAGTGCGGCGGCTCCCAAGCAGGGAGCAGTAAACCGCCCCCCTACGGAAAAATGACACAATGACTTAACCTTGACCCTCCCAAGTCCTGCTCAACTACCTGCTCCCTTAGGAGGAAAGCTCGCCCTGCATGCAAAAAGCTGGGACCTCATTACCCGGGACAAATGGGTTTTGAATATAGTTTCCCAAGGATACAGATTCCACTTCCACTCCATACCAAACCCAAATGGTAGGCCATACCTACCCCCAAATCAGTGAGTGGAGGCCTAACAGCAGGTTCTCTCTCTTCTAAGTATCAGGGATATTCAACCTGTCCCAGCAGAACAAAGGGGACAAGATTTTTATTCTAAACTTTTCCTGGTACCCAGAAAAGACCGCTCCTAGCATCCTATCCTAGACTTCTCTATTCTAAACACCTTTCTGGTAATCCAAAAATTCAAAATGCTAACACTTCAACAGCTTCTTCCTATGCTAGGCAAAGATGCTTGATTGGCAACCTTAGACTTAAAGGAGGCTTGCCTGCACATTCCAAAAAGGGAATCTTGCAGGAAATACCTACGCTTCAGGGCAGGCTCCATACACTTAGTTCTCTGCACTTCTCTTTGGCTTATCTACTGCACCCAGGGTATTCACAAAGTGTCTAGCTCCAACCATTGCATTTTCCAGGCAGAGCAATATTCAAATATGCCCATACTTGGACGATCGATTCTGGCAGAAAGCCAAGACTTGCTATTACAACATCTGGCATTTGTAAAGAAACTTCTAACCTCTCTGGGGTACACTGTAAATGAAAAGAAATCTCACTTAATACCTTTGACAACAGATTGTATTCCTGGGAGCAAGCTTGAACACAGCTTCCCAGATGGCATTCCTCACTCCAGAGAAACAAGTTAATTTGACAACCTACTTCTACCTGTTGGCCACAAAACCCCAGCTGTCTGCAAGGAAAATTCTTCAAGCCCTGGCATTCATGGCCTCTTGCATTCTACTGATTCCATATGCAAGACTGCATATGAGGAAACTACAGTGGTATCTAAAAAGCGTATGGTGTCAACATTCTCTTGACCTGGAATCAAGGATTCCTATCATTCCTTGTATAAAGACAGAGTTACTTTGGTGGGCAGAGTCCTGCTACCACAACAAGGGGCTCCCATTCCCTCTACTCCCTGCTGCCCAAACCCTAACAGCAGATGCATAAGACCATGCTCACTTGGCAGGACAGTGCATTCAGGGCAAATGGAACCCAAGACAGATGCACCTGCATATCAACCAAAAAAAAAAAAAAAAAAAAAAAAAAATGAAATAAATAAAATGCATAAAAAAATGTTAGCTGTATAGAATACCCTGACAGCCTTCAAAGACAGCATTCTTCCAGGACAACTATTGGTAAATACAGACAACACCACAGTTATGTGGTACATAAACCGGGGGAAACCCACTCATACCCTCTCTGCATATTAGCCATGGCTCTGTGGGACACAGCCTTGAGCTACCAAGTGCACCTACAAGCTCAATTCTTGCCAGGCAAGCTAAATTCACTGGCAGACGACTTAAGCAGATATCTTATGGACCCACACGAATGGAAACTGGAACCAAAAATATTCAACCTCTTGAGGAACAAATGGAGGACTCTAGAGGTAGACCTGTTTGCCTCCCCTCAGAACTACCAATTGGACAAATTCTGCACAATGACTTCCCACAGTCAAAGATCAAACAGGACAAGCCAAGGACAATACTGATTGCACCAGACTGGGCACGCCATCACAGATACCCCCTCTTGCACAGTATGACACTGCTGGAACCATGGCACCTGCTTCAGACCCCTTCCCTGCTGCCCCAGCAGGCGGGCCAGATTCTGCACCCTCTGCTTCAAACCATGAACCTTGCAGCCTGGCTAATTACTGGAGCTGTCCAATAGCATCCCTCAGTAAGCAGGTGCAAGATGTCATTCTGGAGGCAAGGAGGCCTAGAACTAGAAAATCCTATGGTGAAAAGTGGAAAAGATACTGATGTTCGTGTTTCACTGTTGCAGTCATTACATTTGGGTTATCCTGCTGGCAGGTTGTCCTCAGTTGGCCTGAATTCCAAAGTCTTGGGTCCTGCGTCGGTTGCTGTCACCTCTTCCCTGACGTCAGGTTGTCAGGGGTACAAAAGATGCAGCCGACGCCATTTTCTTCAGTCTTTCATGCCGTGCAGTGCCCGAAGCAGAAGTGGTTCGCAAGTGCCAGTCGGCCAACTCCTGTGATTTTCGTGTTGGAGTTTTAGATCCAAAGTCTTCATTAAAAGCTAAGTACCCCGTTGGGGAAACTTTTTTCTTGCTCAAGACCAATGTCAGAAAAAGTTATTAATTGTATTTCTTGTGGGAAGCAAATACCTCATAAGGACTTTCATTCTTACAGTATTCCTTGGCTAGGCCCTGACCACGACGTTGCTAGTTGTCTGTTTTGTGCTAGATTTAACCAACGTACTATTAAGCGTCGGTACGACTTTGCATTAAGCAATTTTGGGCGAAAATTTAATTATACAATGTCATCAAATAGCCATCCGACTACCGGAGTTCACAAAAAACGCAAAGAAAAAGACAGGCAACAGAGGTCCAAAACTGACGACGAAGCTTCTCCTAAGCAAGTCGCCGGTTCTCAGTGAGGCACTTTTGCAGCCCCTGACGACCGCTACTTTGGAGTCACAGGCCGCTACAGACTCCCACGTGGAGTCGGCCAGGCCGCTGGAAACTCAAGGTATTGGAGCCTCAGAGATTATTCCCTCAGATGGGTCCGGAGCCGCTGAGCTGGCATCGGCTTCTGAGGGTGTATTCAGACCTAAACAATTGTATATTAAACCGACTTCAAAGACTAAAACACCTTTAAAGGCAAAGAAACAAGTTCACCAGCCCCAAGGACAGGCCTCCATCCACACAAAACAGATGCTCAAAATGGCCGAAGACTTAATCACCTTGATCAGGGGTTCCCAACCCCCTCCTAATAAAAGACCTAGGCAAGAGACAGACTATGAATTTTCAGATCCGGTTTCCATTTCTTCTGATTCCTCTTCTGATCAGGAATATTCTCTTCCTCCCTATGAGGATTCTGATGCTGAAGAATCAATTCCTTCAGCTTCTCCTCCTGTGGACTACTCTTTTGGGGAAACCTTGCGTACCATGAGGGAGCACTTCCACTGGGAGAGCCAAGATTTTTCAGAATCTTAGAAAAGGCTCAGAGATTTCCTTTTACTTCCTCATCACAGACCTCTAGCTATTCCACCTGTGTTGGACATTGTAGATGATGTGTTCTCGGAGTCTAGTCTGACCCCTAACTCTTTACCTCCAGCTCCTGTTAAGCCGGACAGATACTACAGGGTTCCTGACTCTCATAAATTCCTTTTCAAAAACCCTACTGCAGACCCAGAAACTATTTCTCAGGGTCTAAAAGGGGTCAAGGCTTCTACTGCAAAAAACCCTACCCCCTCTGACAGGGATTCTAGGGCATTGGATAGATGGGGAAGAATATTTACACATCTGCTACTTTGGCTATAAGGGCCTTAAATTGCCAGTTTCATATGCTCAAATATCAGCAATCTATTATGACACTGCTTAAACAGAAAATCATGGTAAATTCTGAATGTGCAGAAAACAAAAAAATGCAGGATTTATTGCATGCAGCTGAACAGGTTGGAAAGCATAATTTGCAATGTGGTTTTGATTCTCTGGAGGCCTCCTGCAGGGCCGCTGTTATGGGTTCTGTCATTAGGAGGCATGCTTGGCTAAAAGAACAAAATCTGCCTGATCATGTTAAAACAAAATTATTAGATGCTCCATTACAACATGATACCTTGTTTGGTGTTAAAGCCGAAGAGGTGTTAAAGAAAATGGAGGACAAAGCTAAATCTATGCAAACAGTCAAGGATTTCTTACAGGTACAGCTACCTAGATTTAGCAGACATTGGCCAGCAAAGAATTGGTCCTTTCCAGCCTCAGACAGACCTCAAAGGGGCATATCCAGATGCCCTAGAGGCAGATCACAGCCACATGGTTCCTACAGATCTAAGCAATGGGGTGCTTCTACCTCCAAAGGTGGAGAAGACAAATCACAACCATATAGGAAGCAGTCCCAATGACTTACCCCTGCTTGCACCAAGCACTTATCTTCTGGCAGCACCCTTAGGGGGAAAACTAGCACTTTTTTCTCAAAATTGGCACATTATAACCCAGGACAAATGGGTTCTAGACATAGTGTCACAAGGCTACAAGTTTCACTTCCATACCCTGCTAAGGACATACGGTTGGCCAGACCTGCCAAAATATCAATGGCAGAGGCTCAAAAACAAGTCGCAGCTCTCATGGACATGAGGGCTATTCAGCAAGTGCCACAACAAGAGCAGGGACAAGGATTTTACTCAAGACTGTTCTTGGTACCCAGAAAGGATAAAGCATGGAGACCAATACTGGACCTATCTATTCTAAACACTTTCCTGAATATGCCAAAATTCAAGATGTTGACCTTGCAGCAGCTTCTGCCCATGCTGGGCAGCAAGTCTTGGCTCGTCATTTTAGACCTAAAAGAAGTATACCTGCATGTCCCAATCAGACAATCATGCAGAAGATGCATCAGATTCAAGGCTGGCTCAAAGCATTACCAATTCTCTGCACTGCCCTTTGGCTTATCTACTGCGCTCAGGGTCTTCACAAAGTGCCTGGCACCAGTAATTGCTTACTGCAGGCACAGAGGAATGCAAATGTATCCTTACTTGGACGACTGCCTCATACAAGCCGAGAACAAAGACATTCTACTACAGCACCTGACGTTTGTGAAAAGACTTTTAACATGCCTAGGGTACACAGTCAGCAAAAAGAAATAAAAACTAGTACCCTCTCAAGAGATAATATTCCTGGGTGCAAGCTTAAATGGAACTGCCCAGATGGCTTATCTCACTCCAGACAAACAAAGGCAACTGACTACCTGTTTCAAGGAAATGGCAACAAAGGCCCAGTTATCTGCAAGAAAAATTCTGCAGGCTTTGGGCTTCATGGCATCCTGCATCTTACTAATACCATATGCAAGACTGCATATGAGGAAAATTCAGTGGTACCTAAAAAGTGTCTGGACACAACATTGCCACAGCCTGGAAACAATGATTACTCTCATCCCCTGCCTGCAACAGGAGTTTCGATGGTGGGCAAAGGCTTGTCACCAAAACAAGGGACAGCCATTCTCACTACCCCCAGCCAAGCAGAGCCTAACGACGGATGCATCAGATTATGCCTGGGGGGCACACATGGCAGGAAGAGGCATTCAGGGCACCTGGTCCACAAACCAAAAGCATCTACATATCAATCAAAAAGAGATGCTAGCTGTTCAAAATGCCCTGACAGCCTTCAAGGACCTACTTCATCCGGGACAACTACTGATAAAGACGGACAACACCACAGTCATGTGGTACATAAGCAAGGGGGCACTCATTCTTACCCCCTTTGCAGACTAGCCATGACTTTATGGGACACAGCATTGACTTACCAAGTTCATCTGCAGGCACAATTCCTGCCAGGAAAGGAAAATACTCTGGCAGACGAACTAAGCAGAAACCTCATGGATCCCCATGATTGGCACATGGATCCACAAGTCTTCAGCATGATAAAGAAATGGGGATGCCCAGACATAGATCTATTTGCCTCCTCTCACAACAATCAACTAAAAAGATTCTGCACAAGGACTTATCACAGACAAGCTTCTAAAGTGGACGCCTTATCTTTCAACTGGACAAACCTATTAGTCTATGCCTTTCCTCCACTGCCTCTCCTCCCCAAAGTACTCCTAAAGGTCAGACAGGAGAAACCAAAAATGATTCTGATTGCCCCAGACTGGCCACGCCAGTACTGGTATCTGAGCTTAAGGAACTTGTCCCAATGCCCAGCTTGGACCTTACCTCAAATACCTCATCTATTGTCCCAACAAAACAATCAGATTCTGCACAGCCAACTCAGGACTCTAAACCTGGCAGCATGGCGGTTAATGTAGCCATACAAAGCACACCTCTCAGTAAAGCTGTGATGGATGTCATTTTAGAAGCCAGAAGGCCTAGTACTAGAAAATCTTATGCTGGGAAATGGAAGAGATTTTGTGCTTGTGACCAAGCTCAAGGAACTGATACAACTGTCCCAAATATTCCTCAGATTTTGCAATACTTAACTGAGATGCTGGACAAAGGCCTATCTTTTTCATCAATTAAAATTCATGCCTCTGCCATTTCGGCTCATTACAATACAGAGCCACCACTCTTTTCTCATCCTTTATTAAGGCGGTACCTCAAAGGAGCCAAAAACATAAGGCCTCCAAGGAGAATGCCAATACCTGCATGGGACCTCAGTTATGTCTTGGAGAAACTCGCCTTACCTCCTTTTGAGCCAGCTGCTACTGCGGATATAAAATTCTTATCTTGGAAAACAGCTCTGCTCCTAGCAATAACTTCTGCAAGACTAGTTTCAGAGCTACAGGCTCTCGTGGCTGTGGAACCATTTATCATTTTTTTTATCCAGTCAGGGTCTCTCTGAGAACAAACCCTACATTCATGCCTAAGGTAGTATCCAGTGTAGCCCTTAACCAAACTATTCATTTGCCAACTTTTATCCAAATCCACAGAACATGGGGGAGAAAATTCTGCATTCTTTGGACGTACACAGACAACTTAGATTCTACCTGGACAAAATTAAAGTTTTCAGAAAGACAGAACAATTATTAGTGGCATATGCCGCAGCATCACAAGGAAAGGCTATCTCCAAGCAGACTATTTCAAAGTGGATAGGTCATTGCATTCATTTCTGCTACTCGCAGCATGGCAAACCAGTGCCTAAGGGCATTAGGCCACATTCAACCAGAGCTGTAGCCACTTCTGCAGCCTTTCTCAGGGGAGTACCAACCAAGACATTTTAGAGGCTGCTACTTGGAGTTCAGCGCATACCTTTACAAAACATTACAATCTGCCTCTTTACTCTAAATCCAGGGCAGGCTTTGCCACTACAGTTCTGCAGGGCCTCATAGCCGCTCCTAATGCTGTTTAGCTCCAGCCCCCCAACCATAGCTTTGGGGCTCAACCCAAATGTAATGACTGCAACAGTGAAACACAAAGAACATAGTACAATTGTGTACACTTACCATAAATGTAGATGTTCAAGTGGATTCACTGTTGCAGTCCAGGTTACCTACCTGCCATCCCCCTTACTTTTGCTGGAACTTATCTTTACTTCTCTAATCTATACAACCTAGGTGGTGTATTTGCTTATAGATGAAGGTAAAGCTTATTTTGGTGCATGTATGTTTTATTTACATATTTTTAGCCTACCCTTTTGGGGGCACCTGACATCTGGGGCAAGAAAAACTGAAGAAAATGGCATCGGCTGCATCTTTTTTACCCCTGACGACCTGACGTCAGAGAAGAGGTGACAGCAACCGACGCAGGACCCAAGACCTTGGAATTCAGGCCGACTGAGGGCAACCTGCAAGCAGGATTACCTAAATGTAATGACTGCAACAGTGAATACACTTGAACATCTACATTTATGGTAAGTGTACACAACTGTACTTTCCTTGAGCCAGATTCGGGGGATGGGCACAACGGTGCCCAGCTTAGCTCATATTTTTCAGTACTTAACAGAAATGCTTCACAGGGACCTATCCTTCTCGTCAATTAAAATTCATGCCTCTGCCATTTTAACTGATTATAATACTGAGCCGCCCCTCTTCCCTCACCCTCTGCTAAAACAATTCCTTAGAGGGGCCAAACATTTGACCCCCCCCAGGGGAGCCCCTACGCCAGCCTAGGACCTTAACTTTGTATTGGAAAACCTCAATCTTTCTCCCTTTGAGCCAGCTACAACAGCAGAGTTGAAGTTTGTTTCTTGGGAAACCACATTCCTTCTAGCCATCACTTCAGCAAGAAGAGTGTCTGAATTACAGGCCCTCATGGCAGTGGAACCCTTCATTATCTTCCATGCAGACAGGCTTTCTCTCGGGACCAATCCTTCCTTTATGCCCAAGGGTGGTGTCTAGTGTGGCCCAAAATCAGTCCATTCACTTGCCTACTTACTTCCCTAATCCACAAAACAAAGGAGAACGAATACTGTACTCTCTGAGCGTGCACAGGACTTCAGATTTTATTTGGACAAGACTAAGCCTCTCAGAAAATCTGAACAACTGCTAGTTGGCTTTGCTGCATGGGCATAGGGAAAGGCCATTTCAAAACAAACCATTTCCAAATGGATAGCTCATTGCATTAATTTCTGCTACAAGCACCATAGAAAACCTACCGCACAGTGGTTAAGATCACATTCCACCAGGGCTGTATCTACCTCTGCAGCACTTAGAGGAGTCCCTACCAGGGACATCCTAGAAGCTGCTACCTGGAGCTCTGTACATTTCACCAAGCATTACCACATGCCTCTTTTTTTCTAAATCCAGAGCTGGTTTTGCCACTGCAGTCTTGCAGGGCTTAATAGCTGGCCCTAATGCTCTCTAATTTCCTCCTCCCTTCTGTAGCTTTGAGAATAAACCTAAATATGACTGCAACAGTGAAACACGAAGAACATAGTACAGTTGTGTACACTTACCATAAATGTAGATGTTCGAGTGTATTCACTGTTGCAGTCCTGGTTACCCTCCCTCCAGTCCTCTAAGTTCTGTTGGCTCTACCTTTCCTAATTGTTTGGTATATTTAAGTTTTCTGGTGTATTTGTTTTTTGATGGAGATGTGCCATAACATATAATTGCTTCCTATTGTGGTGGCAACTGACATCTGGGGGAAGAAAAACTGATTTAATGGCGTCTGCTGCATGCTTTATGCCCCTGACTACCTGATGTCATGGAAGAAGAGAGAGCATCCGACGCAGGAATACAAGACTCTGGTATTCAGGCCGGCTGAGGGCTACCTGCAGGCAGATAACCCAAATGTGATAACTGCAACAGTGAATACACTCTAACATCTACATTTATGGTAAGTGTATACAACTGTACTTTTGTCTCCCTCCAGAACAGGCAGCTGCAGATCTTCTGCTTCCAGCATCTCTTGGGAGGGGAAGTTTCTTTGTCACCCCCCCCCAATGATTGAGAAAGTCGTCCTAAAAATCCAGAAGGACAAACCAAAAATCTTTAGTGACTCCCTTCTGGCCAAGGCAACACTCGTTTCCCCTACTTCTCAATCTAGCCAAGGGCAGTCCCTACAAGTTACCCTACAAGGTGGACCTACTGACACAAGACAAATTAACTCTCCTTCACCCACACTTGCATATGGTTATCCCTGACTCTGTGGGTGATAAACGTTTGATCCCTTTCAGACACCACTACTCAGAGGACGTACTTTGAGTCCTGAGGGAGGCAAGGAAACCTACCACCAGAAAATCCTAACTAGCTAAATGGGAGGGATTTACAAAGTGATGTCTGGACAAGGTAAGGGACCCTTGCTCCGCGGATGCCCCCCTTATTCTCACTTGTGAGTGTCAGTTGATTAAAAGCGGACTTTTCTACTGTTTAGTGAGAGTACACCTCTCTGCTATATCAGCCTGCTTACCCCTTGCGTCCCCTTTGCTAGCCAGGTTCAACGTAAAGCTCTTCCTTAAAGGGATCTTACACCTGAGACCACCAAAAATCCCTCCACCCTGGGACCTTAACTATATCCTGGAAAAACTAACCCAACACCTTTTCAGATCAGCTGGGACTTCCTCCCTACATATGTGTACATGGAAAACTGTCCTTCTGGTGGCTATCGCTTCAGCCAGAAGGGTGTCAGAGTTGCGGGCCCTAATGGCCTGCCCTCCCTACACCATCTTTCACAAAGACAGTCACCTTGGGAACTAATCCCTCCTTTATGCCCAAGGTGATCAATGACTTGTCTCTAAACCAATCTATCCACCTACCCGCCTTCCTTCCCTCCCCCACTAATGAAGGGAAAAGGATACTGCACTCCTTGGATGTGCACAGGCAACTAAGATTCTACCTGGGCAAAACCAAAACCATTAGAAAATCTAAGCAGCTCTTTGTCTGCTTTCACCCAGAGCCCTTGGGCAAGGCAGTCTCCAAACAAACCATCGCATGCTGGAACTATTTGTCTCTATTACACCTACCATGGTAAACCCCCCAGTGGGAGTAAAGGCCCATTCCAGTAGGGCTGTGGCCCTCTCCAAGGCTTTCATAAAAGGTCTGGACATTGCATCCATTATAGAAGCATCCACATGGTCTACTATTCACACTTTAACCAAACATTACAAACTTGACCAAGTTTCCAGAGCACGGGCAGGATTCGCCAGGGCAGTCCTACAGAGCTTTGTAGAATCCTCTTCAGCGTCCACCACCCTCTCATCCATCTAAGCTGTGGTACTGTCCCACAACTAGAATACTGCAACATAGGAATAGAATGATGTAGTTGTGTAAAATCTTACCATAACCATAGATGGCCTTCTCTTCCAAGATGTCCTTTTCTTCCATGTTGCAGTATTCTTTCCCACCCACCATTACCCGCAATTCTTTCTCCTTTAGTCCCAGCTAAGTCCTGGACCTGTCTATGCTACTGAAGGACACCAAGGTCACACACCAGTCCCCACTGGTGTTGCTCCTGCTGGCCTTCCTTCTCTACCTGCTGGCCTTCAAGTTGTGAGGATTGTGCGTGCGACATGACATTTAAGGCCCCCGGTGTATGGCCTTACGGCTGAAGTTCCATGCATGCTGCAACAGCCAAGCTGAAGGTTTTGTATAGGAGCCGACTTCCGAGTCGCCTGAGGGCAGGAAATCCCACAACTAGAATACTGCAACATGGAACAGAAGGATATCTATGGTTATGGTAAGATTTTACCCAACTATTCTTTCTCAATAATTTTCCGAAAACTGCAGACTTAGAGGAACATACTAAATGTATGAGAAAAGTCTGGGCATTCAGCAAAATCTGGACCATTGAGTGGCTTTACTGTTTGTCAATTTCTTGATATTCATGTCTCAAACACAAGTCTGCTAGGATTGTCAACCCGCTCATAATCCTCTGATGTTACGTGATCCTATCTCGCCTACATTCTGTACTGATGGGTTCAGAGCCGATCCTTGGCTCCGACTCTGCACTCTATACTATAGAGCGAAGTCTCTAATTGGCTGAGCTATTCTACAGCCCAGGATGCACCACCACTACTCCCCCAGATCTCGTTTGCCGCTTGACAGCAATAGACGTGGTCTCGACTTGGCTGGGCTAAGTACTCTTTACTGACAAGTTTTCTGTCAGAATTTCTCTAATTTTTCACCCAAAAGCTGTTTTAACAGCTACTTATCACTTGTTGAGTGTTTTGTTTGTGGAAAAAGTTGTGCAAATTTCTTAGCGTTAGTCTCCTGCTTTAACTGTTGGGGGTACCCTTGCGCTCTACTTCGGGCCGCGTTCAGGCCTTGCTGTTAAAAAAAAATGTTGTAAAATTGTTGTATAATTTGTTTTGTGTGATATTTGTTTCAAGGTCCCGTTTTAGTTAGAGGGGCCTTGCCCTCGCGCTCTGTTAGAGCGTTGTTATAGTTCCCTTTGGTCGATCCTGCTTAAGTTGGAGGGATTTGGCTTGTGTGCTTAATTTTTGTCCCTAGTTGGTTTTTGGTTGCTTTCTAGTGATGTCGAAGGAACACAGACCTTCGGGTTTTAAAAAATGTACCAAGTGTGGGTACAAAATGTCGATAACGGATGATCACTCTCTGTGTGTTTATTGCTTAGGGCCTAAGCACCTTCAAGAGTCGTGTAGTGTATGCCACGCTTTTTCCTCCCTTGTCCTCCAAGAGAGGAAAAACAAATTGATGTTGAAAGGGATGATCTCCCCTTCCTTTGGGGAGGCTTTATCTTCTTCCCCCTCTCCCTCCAGGAAGAAGTCTTCGGCTCCGACCAGTCCGTCGGAGCCGACAGCAAAGAAATCAAGGCAGGCTTCTCCGTCGGCTCCACGGACTTCGGAGCCGAGGTCGGAACGGTCTGCCTCGGTGCCTCCAGCCTCGACTCCTCTGTCCTCGGAGCCGAGAGCTCGAGCATCGAGAGGTGGGTCACCTTCTTTGGCTCCAATGGTTTTGGAGCCGAGAAAGGTCGCACACTCAGACTCTTCTACCTCGGCGC
Source organism: Protopterus annectens (assembly GCF_019279795.1). NCBI lineage: Eukaryota > Metazoa > Chordata > Ceratodontiformes > Protopteridae > Protopterus > Protopterus annectens. Next base: position 235,305,420 of record NC_056750.1, read on the forward strand.
CGAAGTCCCCGTCGGCTCAGAGGGAAATTGCTGTGCTGGTGGAATCTCCCTCGGCGCCGATAATACTTGAGACTATTCGGAGCCGGTCCCCCAGTCTTTCGGAACCGGCGGAGAAGTCAACTCGGGCCCGATCGGTATCTTCTCGGTCCTCGAGGATGTCCGATTCGGATATTGACAGGGTACTTCAAAGGCTGTTTCAGTCTCCAGTCTTTCAAAAGTTAGTATCGGCTCCAGCCCAGTCGGCTCCGGTGCCGATTGTCCACCCTGTTGTTTTGGTTCCTCCTCCAACAGCCTCGGCACCGTTGGAGTCGGTGCTGGTGGAGCCGGTGGAGGTTTTCGGGTCGGCTCCTACCCTTACTCCAACCCCGACCTTCGGGTCTGAGTTTGGTACACGTACCTCCTCTGTCGGCCCCGGGGGTGATGTTTCGGGTCCGATGCTTTCGGTTCCGAGCCTCCCTCTCGGTGCTTCAGCTGCGGGAGTGCCTTCTACTGTTGTGGCCTTGGGGGTCGGACCGTCCCAGGACTCTGGGGGTCCAGCCTTCAGGGCCATGAGGAGTGCTTTAGCCAAATCTTCCTTGGCTACCTCCACCATCTCTCCGGCACCTTCCCTTGGCATGGAGACTTGTTCCTTTGTTGTCCCCCTGTCTCAGGACAGCGGAGCCCTGGAGCCTGAGGTCACCCCATTTGGGGATTCCTCCCTTCCTGGGGTCCTTCCGAAGCTTCTTTGGAGGAACCTCCCAGGAAGAGACAGTGCAAGAGGAAGCACGTAGACTCGCCTGATGAGTCTCTCACCTCAGACACCGACCTCGATGATGCGGAGGGGTCCCCCAAGTCGTCCTCGGACGATGTCTCCTTTGTGGACATCTTAGAAATCCTCAAACAACGAGGCGACTGGCAATCCAAACCCCCTTCCGCTGAGGAGTCGGTATTCCTCAAGGCCTTCGGGGCTCAGCCTTCCGCCTCCTGGGTGTCTCCTGGATTTGATCTCTCGAAGGGCGTGGGAGCATCCGGATTCTGTGGAACCGGTGCCAGCTCGCCCGAATAAATTTTTGTCAGCCCCCCCAGAAAAGGAATTCTTATCCAAAGGTGTGGCCGTAGATGCCCTGGTGGTGGCATCTGCTACCCAGCAAGATGTGGCAGAGGCTTCAACGTCCGTCCACCCTCCTAATAAAGAGTCCAGGAGTATGGATCGGTACAGGAAGCGCACCCTTACTTCAGCGGCCTTTACTTTAAGGTCTCTGAATTACCTTACGCACTTCACCAGACTTCAGAGGGATCTGGTCAAGGAGCTGTCAGATACCCTCTCTGGTAACCTACCTGAGCAGTTGACCCAGACGGTTAGCTCTCAGTTGGCTACTCTGTCATCAATATCGAACTCGTCCATGAGGCTCATATCATATGCGGCCGAAGGGGCTAGTAGAGCGGCGGGTACAGGTGTTGCTCTACGGAGACAAGCCGGGCTCCGCCTGTGTCATTTTGCGGAGGCCTTTAAGTCTTCCTTTGCCAACGCTCCCTTTGATGGGTTCTCATTGTTTGGACCCAAGGTAAAGGACACCTTGACCCGCTGTGAACAAGAGGGTAAGACTTTCACTGCCGTAGGGGCACAGTTTTCCACTCCCTTCCGGCCTTATCCCAAGGCTAGAAGAGGGGCGAAAATGTGGTTCCGCAAATCTCAGAAGACTTACCCCTCACAGCAGGATGATCCCCCTTCTAGAGGCAGAGGAGGGGGAAATTTTTCAGGAAGACGCCGTCCCAGAGGCGGCAGGGGCCCCCGCAACACTGGAGACCGTGAGTCCTTTCGTGGCTCCTCAACCTTCCAGCATCCCTGAAGGATTGCCCGACTGCGCCGCTCCGGAGCCAGTCGGGGGTCGTTTTTCGAGGCACCTAAAGGCCTGGGAGAATATCTCTCAGGACCGATGGGTGCTCCGAATCATTGCTGGAGGTTACAACATCCCCTTTTCGCAGACCCCCCACCATCCCGGAAAATCCCGGACCCACCACCCAGTCAACGGGATCTCGCAGCCTTCGAAATTTCAAAGCTGCTTCAAAAAGGAGTCATCCAACCGGTCCCCGAAGACCAGACCGGATTAGGGACTTACTCAAGATTCTTTTTGATGCCAAAAAAGACCGGGGACATGAGGCCCATCTTGGATCTCAGCAAGCTCAACCGTTCTGTCAAGAAGTCCAAGTTCCGGATGGTCACTTTACAATCCATTCTCCCGCTGCTGGAGAAAGGTGTTTGGATGTGCTCCATAGATCTCAAGGACGCCTATTATCACATCCTGATAGATCAGGCGTCCAGGAGACACTTGCGCTTCAGCCTTGGAGACAGTCATTTCCAGTTCCCTGCACTGCCCTTTGGTCTCACCACAGCCCCCAGGGTGTTCACCAAATGTTTGGCAGTGGTGACTGCTCACCTGAGAAGTCTAGGATTCCAGGTGTTTCCATATCTAGACGACTGGCTCCTAACTGCCAGCTCCAGCTGTCTACACTTACAAAACCTAGCAGCCACTATTTCTCTAGGCGACTCCCTAGGAATCACCTTCAATTGGGCAAAGTCCGTGTTGCTGCCATCTCAGCGCATACGGTTTATCGGAGTAGAGATAGACTCAAAGCAAATGCGGGTCTATCTTCCTACAGAGAGGATAGAAACATTGCAATCTCAAGTCCGAGCATTGCTCTTCAAACGCCGAGCCCCAGCAAGGATGGTCCTACAACTGTTGGGTTCCATGTCGGCTACCGTTCTCCTAGTTCCCTTAGCAAGATTGCACATGAGGATTCTCCAGTGGCTCCTGTCAGTCCAGTGGTCGTATCAGGATGTCCCTCTGTCACCTCATTATGATCACGGAGACGTGCAAACAGGTCTTCCGTTGGTGGCTTCTTTCCTCCAACCTGGATCAGGGGCGACCCTTCGTTCCTCCACCTCCAGTGGCCACTTTGACTACGGACACCTCCCAGACGGGGTGGGGGGGGGCATTACCTGGGCAGGTCAGTCCAAGGCAAGTGGCACCCCGACGAGAGTTCCCTACACATCAACATACTGGAAATGAGGGCGGTGCTTCTATCGCTACAAGCACTACACAGTTACCTCCCCCAGGGCATGATTGCCGTTCAGTCCGACAACATGTCAGTGATCTGGTACCTGAACAAGCAGGGAGGGACCAGGTCCTACCCCCTTTGCAGAGAGGCCATGAAAGTATGGGATTGGGCTATTGCAACCAACCGTTTCTTGGTAGCAGCACACATTCCGGGGAGATCCAGTGTGAGAGCCGACAGACTGAGCAGAACTCTTCTCTCCCCGCACGAGTGGTCTCTGAACGACAGAGTGGCAACTCAGATCTTCAGAAGATGGGGAACTCCTTGTTGCGACCTCTTTGCAACTCCTCTCAACACGAAATGTCTACAGTTCTTCTCTCACCCCAGTTCCGGGGGGGTTTCCCAAGGATGCCCTAGTCCAACCTTGGCCCACCGGCCTACTGTACGCCTTTCCACCGGATGTCCTTCAAGGATGCATCTGCAGTCCTTACAAATGGGTTGTCCTGTCGTCAGGCAGCCCTTCGGTCGTCCGGATTCCAAAGTCTGGGTCTGGCCTCGGCTGGTGTCGCACTTCACCCGACGTCATAGCTGCAGTTCTTCGGGTATAAAGGCATCAGCCGACGCCATTTTCCTCAGTCTTTCTTGCCGCGTGGTGCCCGAAGCAGAAGCTGTTCGCAAGTGCCGGTCGATCAGAACCAGAGATTACTACTACAAGTACCGAAGACTTCTAAAAAGCTAAGTACCCCGTTGGGGACTCTTTCTTGCCTCAGCCGATGTCAGAAAAAGTGAATAACTGTTTAAATTGTGGGAAACAAATACCTCATAAAGATTTCCACTCTTACTGCCTACCTTGCTTAGGCCCAGACCACGACGTAGCAGCTTGTCTAGCCTGTGCTTCCTTCAACCGACGAACGCTTAGACGTCGGTCTGAATTTGCTGAAGAGTTTTTCGGCTCTGCTTTTGCTTACATTTTGCCGTCGGATACTCCGACTACGCAAATTTCTAAAAAACGCAAGGAAAAGGACCAACACTCGCGCTCCGTGGTTTCGGCCGAAACCGCGGTTAAGCCAACCGCGAGTGTCTCGGTTTCGGCTGAAACAGAGTCCACGGTTCTTCCTTCGGCCGAAAGCTTGCCACTTACCGAGGCCTCATCCAGCTTGGCTGAATCTGCTACTGAAATCCCACCTGCTCCTGCAGGTTCACAGGATTTATCAGATACTATCCCTTTGGATATTTCTACCCCTGCACGTGGAGCTGCTAGGCCTCCTGCATCCATGTCGATTAAGGCCTTTGCCAGGGCTAAAGCAGCAAAAACTACCAAAACTGTGCCTGCTAAGACCCCTCTCACAGGCCCAGTTCTAGTTCACAAATGCTTAGTCTAGCAGAGGATCTCATTTCTTTGATCCGGGATCCCAACCACATCCAGACAGGGCCTCTCACCCACCTCCAGAGGAGAGGACTAGTATAGAGCCCCGAGCCAATCTCTTCAGATAGCTCCTCTGATGAATCAGAGAATTCAGACCCTCCAGAGGCCCTTTTTCTCCTTATGAGGACTCTGATGCAGAAGAGTCCATTCCTTCTGCCTCTCCGCCTGAGGAATTTTCTTTGGGGAAACCTTGCATGCTATGAGGGAACAATTTCAATGGCAGGGCCAGGATTTTTCAGACTCTAGGAAAAGGCTTAGAACCTTTTGCATTTGCCACAGCATAGGCCTTTAGCCATTCCTCCAGTACTTACTGTTGTGGATGATGCTTTTAATGATGCTTGTACTGCTCCTGATTCTCTTCCTCCGGCCCCTGCTAAGCCCGATAGGTACTACAGGGTTCGGACACACATTATCATTTGTATAAGGCCCTTTGCAGATCCGAAACTATCTCCCAGGGACCCAAGGCTGTAGCAGCTACCTCTACCAAAAACCCTCCCTCTGAAAGGGAATCTAGGGCCTTAGAGAGATGGGGTAAAAAGGTTTACACTTCTGCTACTCTTTCAGCTAGGGCCTTGAACTGTCAATTCCACATGATTCAGTATCAGGAATTTGTTAGACCAGTTAACTAAAAAACTATCCTCGGATGAACCATTAGACAAAAAAATCTGTACAGGAAATGGTACATAACATCCAGCAGGTCAGTAATCATTCCTTAAAATGCGGCTATGATGCACTGGAGGCTTCCTTTAGATCAGCCATGACTGGCACAGTGATCAGAAGACATGCATGGTTAAAAGAACAGTCCTTACCAGACCATGTTAAATCAAAGCTCCTAGATGCTCCCATGGATAAGCTCAATTTGTTTGGCTCCCCTGCACAGCAGGTGCTGAAGAAGGTGGAAGAGAAAGCAAAATCTGTCCAGACAGTCAAGGATTTCTTGCAGGTCCAGCCTCCAAGGTTTAGCAGGAACTGGCCTTCCAAGAATTGGTCCTTTCCAGACACCTCCAGAGCTCCGAGAGGCAGGAATAGACGCTCAAGAGGCAGGGGTCAATCCAGAGGTGCCTACAGGGGACGTCAGTGGCAGGCTAACAACCAGCGAGGTACAGCCACAGATCCAGCCACCACCACCACCACTTCCACAGGACAATCACAGTGACTTGGCTCTGGCACCGCCTACCAGGGAACAACTAGAGGCACTCTTAGGCGGGAAGCTAGCCTTATTTTCAGTAAACTGGCATTACATCACAGGAGACAAATGGATTTTACAAACAATAGACCAAGGTTACAGGTTTCACTTCCATACTCTACCAAGGAAGAGAGGAATGCCAAACCTACCTCCAAATCAGAAGACAGAAGCTGTAGAACAAATAACTCACTTACTAAGGATGAGAGCTGTAGAAAGGGTACCATCTATGGAACAAGGGCAAGGATTTTACTCCAGACTTTTCCTGGTACCAAGAAAAGAAAACCAATGGAGGCCTATTCTCGACCTGTCCGCTTTAAACACATACCTCATTGTTCCAAAATTCAAAATGCTGACCCTACAGCAGCTTCTTCCCATGCTGGGCAAGGAGTCTTGGCTGGTAACTCTAGATCTCAAGGAGGCATACCTGCACGTCCCCATATGACCAAATTGCAGAAGATACCTCAGATTTCTTGCAGGATCAGAGCATTATCAATTCTCAGCATTGCCCTTTGGCTTATCTACTGCGCCCAGAGTGTTCACGAAATGCCTGGCATCAGTAATTGCTCATTGCAGGCTTCAGGGAATTCAAATTTACCCATACCTGGACGACTGCCTGTTATAAGCGGACAACAAAAACAAATTAACAAAAGATTTGCAAAGGGTCATTCACCTACTACAAGCCCTGGGATACACAGTCAATATAAAAAAGTCAAGGCTGATACCATCCCAAAGGATAACCTTCTTGGGTGCAGATCTGGACACATCAAAATAAATGGCATTCCTGACAGTAGAAAAACAGGAGCAACTCCCTTTCTACTTCATGGCATTAACAAAACAGAACCAGCTAACAGCAAGAAAAGTCCTGCAAGCTCTCGGTTACATGGCATCCTGCATAATATTGATTCCACATGCCAGACTACGTATGAGAAAGTTACAGTGGTACCTAAGGAAGTTATGGTCTCAGCACAAGCACAGCCTAGAAACCCAAATTCCAATAATTCCATGCCTGAAGCAAGAATTCCAATGGTGGGCTTAGGCCTGTCAAACAAACAAGGGATTGCCCTTCCACAGCACTCAACCAAGCCAGACCATCACAACAGACGCTTCAGACCTCGGTTGGGGGGCACACATGCTGGACAAGTGCATACAAGGCTTATGGACTCAAGACCAGCTGCACCTACACATAAATCAAAAGGAAATGCTGGCAGTAAAACTGGCAATTAAGGCATTCAGACCATTTCTTCAACAGGGTCAACTGCTGATAAGGACGGACAACACCACAGTTAGGTGGTAGATCAACAAACAGGGAGGCACACATTCATACCCTCTATGCCGGATGGCAATGGACCTCTGGAATGTGGCACTGAGCTTCAACATTCAGTTACAAGCAATTTTTGTGCCAGGAAAAGAAAATATACTAGCAGACATCCTAAGCAGAACTGCCACGGATGCCCACGAATGGATGCTGCATCCGGACATCTTCAAAACCATTACAAGGAAATGGGGACTACCAGAAATAGTCTTATTTGCATCCCCACACAATCACCAACTGAAAAAATTCTGCACAAGGACGTACCACCCACTTGCTTGGAAAGTGGACTCCCTATCTTTCAGTTGGAAAAACCTGACAGCATATGCATTCCCACCTCTTCCTTTGATGCACAAGGTGCTATTGAAGATCAAAGAAGACCGTCCAAGGATCATCCTGATAGCTCCAGACTGGCCAAGGCAACATTGGTACCCATTACTGAGGAGTATGTCTCGGGAACAAATATGGCCTCTGCCCCTAGTTCCCTTGCTGTTAAAAAAATGAATATGCAGACACCTTGTAATGCAAGCCCTTCTTAAAAACCACACTGTACATAAACAGCCCACGAACGTTGCAAGCCAACACCAGTAAAAAGCGAACTTTCACAGTTTCCGTGTTTGTGGTTCTTCCCTTGCTGTTAACACAGAACAACTTCAAAACCCTGCAGCTGGCTGCCTGGAACATTGCATAAGACCAAATAACCCAGATTTATCTCAAAGGGTTAAAGACATTATCTTGGAGGCTCGCAGACCCTCAACAAAAAAAAATTATTCAGCAAAATGGAAAAGATATCTCATTTGGAGTACAGCAAAAGGAGAGAATGTGTCACTGGTAAACATAGCTAACATCCTGGAATACTTGGCAGAGCTCTTCCACAACGGCCTGTCCTATTCTTCCATTAAGATTCATGCATCAGCCCTTTCAGCAGAATACAACTTGGATCCTCCAGTCTTCTCACATCCTCTGCTCAGGCAGTTTCTGAGAGGAATTAAAAATGTAAAACCACCTAGGAAGCCACCATTGCCAGCATGGGACTTGAACTTTGTGCTAGAAAAGTTGACACTACCTCCTTTCGAAACAGCAGCAACAGCAGAATTACAATACTTATCATGGAAAACTGCTTTCCTGCTTGCAATCACTTCAGCAAGAAGGGTATCTGAGCTACAGGCATTAATGGCAGTACAGCCCTTCCTGATCTTCCATCAAGACAGAGTGTCCATGAGAACTAATCCTACTTTTATGCCAAAGGTGGTCTCCAGGGTATCTTTAAATCAAGCTATCCACCTACCTACATTCTTCCCCAACCCACAGAACAGGGGAGAAAGACTGTTGCATACCTTGGATGTACATAGACAATTACGTTACTACCTGGACAGGACCAAGAGCAACAGAAAAACTGACCAGCTACTGGTAGCATATTCAACAAGAATGGAAGGAAAAGCAATTTCAAAACAGATAATCTCTAAGTGGATAGGAAATTGCATTAGATTTTGTTACTCCTACCATGGGAAGAAAACTCCAGAAAACACCAGGCCTCACTCTACAAGGGCTACAGCGACTACCACAGCTTTTTTACGAGGAGTGGCTACCAAAGACATTTTAGAGGCTGCTACTTAGAGCTCCATGCATACATTTGCCAAGCATTATAATTTACCTTTATTCTCCAGATCCCGAGCAGGTTTTGCCACTGCTGTTTTGCAAGTGATCCTAACTACACCATAATCTTATTTCTCCTCCTCCCCCAGTTTGGCTATGGTATTCTACCCATTTGTAAGGACTGCAGATGCATCCTTGAAGGACATAGTACAGTTTTGTACCTACCATAAATGTAGATGTCCGATAGGCATGCATCTGCAGTCAGGATTACCCACCCTCCTTCCCCTCTGTGGTACTCCTAGGGTATTTGCCCATCTTGTAGCTAGCTGGGGGAATCTATTATGGTGTATTTGTTTGTATATATGTACATACATGCTTATTTTTTGTTTGCTCTCTACTATTTGGAACCATTTGCATTTATCCAAATTTAGCCTTCCTAGAGGGCACCTGGCATCTGGGGCAAGAAACACTGAGGAAAATGGCGTCGGCTGATGCCTTTATACCCGAAGAACTGCAGCTATGACGTCGGGTGAAGTGCGACACCAGCCGAGGCCAGACCCAGACTTTGTAATCCGGACGACCGAAGGGCTGCCTGACGACAGGACAACCCATTTGTAAGGACTGCAGATGCATGCCTATCGGACATCTACATTTATGGTAGGTACAAAACTGTACTTTCCCCTTCTTCCCAAGGTGATCCAGAAGGCGATTCACTTGCAGTGCAAGATGATTTTAGTTGCCCCGTACTGGCCTCGTCAAGTCTGGCTGCCATTTCTTCGGAAATGCGCGCTGGACGGTCCATGGTTCTTGGACCAGGTTCCAGATCTCTTGATCCACCAGTCGGGACAGCTTCATCAGTCCCTTCACTCATTGAGGTTAACAGCTTGGCTCCTCCACTTCCGACCATAGTCAGGAACCAGGTTTTGGACTCTGAAGTCATACATATCTTGTCCTCGGCCCACAAGAATTCCACTAAAAAAATGTATAACAGCAAATGGAAGAGATTCGCCATTTGTGCCCAACTCCGGGGATTGGATCCCATTACTGCCCCGGTGTCTGAAGTTTTAAAATTCTTAGCTTCCTTATTCAATCAAGGTTCTTCGGTCTCTACCATCAAAGTTCAATTAGCAACTATTTCTAATTTTCATGAAAGTATTAGACCCACCTTTGATGAGCAATAAGTTGTGTAAAGCCTTCATGAAAGGTGCTGGGCTACTACGACCTCCGATTTCTCATCCAGCTCCACCATGGGATCTTAATTTCGTATTAGGTGGCTTTGACCTCTTCCCCCTTCGAACCGGCAGCAACTTGTGACTTGAAATTTCTTTCTTGGAAGACTGCCTTTTTGGTGGCAATTACATCAGCCAGAAGAGTTTCAGAACTTCAAGCCCTATGTGTCAAACCGCCGTACCTGGTTTTTCATAAGGATAGAGTATCCCTCAGGCCTAATCCATCCTTTGTTCCCGAAGTTTGTTCTAGTTTTTGTCTTCAACAGTCATTGGAACTCCCAGTTTTCTTCCCAAACTACTCAGAGCGGAATACATCTTCCATTCATTGGATGTTCACAGGCAGTTGCGTTTCTACTTAGGACGCACCAAACACGGAAAACAGATCAGTTGTTTGTGTCCTTTTCGGACAATAAATTGGGCAAAGCCGTCACGAAGGTCACCATTGCCAAGTGGATCAGAGACTGTATCAGTCGAGCTTACAACCACTGTGAAAGCTCATTCTACAAGGGCTATGGCTACTTCGACAGCCTTTCATTCCAAGCTTGCCATTAGTGACATTTGTGCTGCGGCTACCTGGTCTTCTCCTCACACCTTCATTTCTCATTACAAATTGGATGTGGCATCTCGGGGGCGAGCTTCCTTCGGTTCCACAGTTCTCAGCAGTGTTTTCCAGTGAGCCACCCAGGAATCAGGTGCTAGGGACGCTGTCCCATCAGTACAGAATGTAGGCGACATAGGATCACATAACATCTTTTAGTTATGTACTTACCATAACTTTAGATGTTTGGGATCCATCTCGCCTACATTCCTAATACCCACCCTCCTTACCCCTGCCTTGGAGATCAGAAGAGACCGGACGGTTCGGTTTAGCCGTTTCATCTTGAAACACCTGGCAATGTTATTTCAACTGTCTATGACTGTGTGCATGTGTGCGGACAAACAAGATCTTGGGGAGTAGTGGTGGTGCATCCTGGGATGTAGAATAGCTCAGCCAATTAGAGACTTCGCTCTATAGTATAGCGTGCCGAGTCGGAGCCGAGGATCGGCTCCGAACCCATCAGTACAGAATGTAGGCGAGATGGATCCCAAACATCTAAAGTTATGGTAAGTACATAACTAAAAGTTTTATTACTTGGTTATTTCAGGATTGTTAGGCTTTTCTCTCATTATACAGGCAAGAAAATTCTGAAGAAAGCTTAACTGTGCCTACTGATTTCCCTTCTTGGGAGTAACCAGTCTGTACACAGCTCTCAACTGTCCAGATTTTCGTAGCACGTCCAAATTTTTTGCCTCATTTCTAGTCTGCTCTTCATAAAATTGTGATTTTTCTGGCAAATCTTTGAGGATTGAAACTACTAAATAATGATAGGCATTTGAGTTTGAGTTCATATCCTTCAAAAAATGCATACTAACACTAAACCTCTTATTCTAGCAACTTTATAAGAACAATATTTAACGTTTGTCCCAACATTTGTGCTGCTGTTCCCAGATTATTTTTCTTTGTCCTGATTTCTTGTGCTATGAGGTTGAGAGGTATGAATCTTCAGTCATTGTAAAAGAGTGGGTGTTGGAAGGTCCGGAGCCTTTTAAAGCTGGACAGTTATTTTCTAGGCAAGAAACAGCCCATGTAGCCCAAGTACTACTGCGGCTGTGAGGGATTTGAATATCTGCTATTATAGGTAAGTGCTACTTGCGCATTTGTACTTTCCTGTTAAACTGGAAATCAGAAGGAGTGGATTGGTATTTTCTTCATGCATAAGTGAGGGTGTTGGCATAATGGTTAAAGTGTTTACCTCACAGGCAAAGAAGTACAGGGTTTGATTCTCACTAAATGGCTAGGCTTAAAATGGTCCAAAAAGGCAGCTAGCCTTGTGTTTATAAGCCTATTGCAAGACAGAAGTGACCCCTTTTGAAGCTTGTCAGGGTTGTGTGATTAACTCACTGTAAGTGTAGCTGTAGGTGCATGAGTAGAGGGCTCATTGCTGTAGCTCAGGTTCCCTGGATTTTTCAGCTAATGTCCCTGAAAGATCCATAAACTTGGAGGCCATAAGTCCATTGTGAAATCTGCATAATTTTATGTAGCTTTATTTTTTTTAACCCATTGTACAGGTATATAGGAACCAATTGACAGTATTATAAAAGTAGTTTGGATGAAGAATCCACCAACCAAAGGTTGTGTGGGGGGAACCTGGTTTTCAGTGTGCGAAGGCCTTTTTGGACTTTACATACTGTGCATGAGGAACAGGAAGTGCTACTAGTCAGGGCACCCTGCCTAGTCACTTTTTCACAGGGAGAAAAATGGGTAATGATGGGAGTACCCCCATTGTAAGGCATACATCATACTGACATTTGGGGTGGAGGAAGCTGGCACAAGGCACATCCACAAAAACACTGGTAGTCAGAACAGCAGGATTGAAGTCGGCCTTACGCTATTGCTAATTGATAAGATATTGGACTGTAGCAGGGATTCCTGTACACTGACATAGCTGTTCTGTTATGGTAAGGTACTGTCATAACTGTACTTGTTGATTTCTCTGTGTTGTCTTTAAAGCCTGGTGATGCAATGTGACAGAGATGGGATATAGTCTATGGTTTTATCATCTAAAAACAAAAGTTCCACATGGATAATTCTGCACATGGATAATTCTGCACTTCTCGTAACAGTCTGTTTCTTTTTAAGGTGTTGGGTGGAATCAGAAAACCTCTCCCTCCCAAAATGAGGGAGATGTACAAGATGCAGATACATATTCTAGCAAAATGGAAGAGGAGGAGGAAGAGGAGGAGGAAGAGGATGAAGAAGAGCTCGAGCTACGGTGGGAATGGGAAGAAAGTGATGGTTCTTGGAATGTTTACACTACAGAACTAAACAGAGAGATGACCCAAGCATATAGGTTAGCAGCATTTTAATGTCATTGTAATTACTGATTTGGATTACATCACCTTTGTTTTTGGTTTTATACACATGGCTGTGAACTAGTATGTAGCCCATTCCCACCTACATCAAGTGGGTCCTCCTTTTTATGTGTTATTGGTTTTATTGTAATGTTTGAGTTTTTTTTTGTTTGCTTTTTTTTTTTTTTTTATGGGGAGGTCAGAGAATCATTATTTCTCTGATCTCATGAGGCACTTGTTCTGCCTGGCAGTGATCTCTTCACAAGCACAGGCTTCTCTCCTAACCATTATCTCTTGCTCCACAGGAAATTGGCAGATCTTGTTGTGGCAATTAAAGCTACAATGATGTCCCCAAATAGCTTGAGCCGTAGGAAGGCAAATTCCTCTTGTAGTGCATGTAAGTGACTTTTGAGTCTTATTTTTTTTTTTTTTTTCCCCCACTGCTATTATTATTGAGCAGTTGTTAAGACAGTCTGAAGCTTCTGTAATGCTTTTTTTGTTTCATTTACCCTTTCTATCGGACCTTGTCCTCTCCTTGACTTCTGTCAATTTAATCTGTTCTGTGCCTATGTCCGTTCTTTACAATTGGCTTAGTGACAGTTATTTCATTAGGAAAGGATTCATCATTTTAGAGAGTTAATGACGGTCTTCAGGTGATAGACCTCTACTTCCACTTAAGATTAACAGGGCTTGTGTTTCCTCATTATTGTGGTAAATTTTGTAATTGTGAAGAATGTTGGTGTTTATACTTGTTGGGTTCTTTCTGCTGTTAGTACACTATCAGGGTTTTAAATAGTGCATAAAATGTGCGCACAAGATTCCTCCACTGGACCCTCGTGACCTGTGTGTTGTGTGCTGGGAGGAGTAGTACGGTTGGGCAGTGATTGATTCACTTGTTAAAAAAAAAAAAATCATTTCTTAAACCCTGTGAGGTAGAAGGTGCAAACTGATACTAAAAGGGCTGCTTCACTTAGAAATAGTAAATATGGAGACTAACCCCCCCCCCCCCCCCCCCCATAGGATCCAGCCAAATCATGAAATAAAAGAGCAGGAACGGAATAGTCTAGTTTCCCTATTTTGAAGAAACTGACTCTAAAGTTTCTAGGGTTGTTTTTCCTTTGCCCAGACCAGGACCTGCTGCTGCTACTGCTTCCTCTTCATTTCAGGAGCAGTCTGGAATGACTGAATTGGCACTGATGAGGGCAGGGCTGATGTTCTTTGTGTTTGACTGTTGCAGTCATCACATCTGTGTTATCTGCCTGCAGGTAGCCCTCAGCCGGCCTGAATATTAAAGTCTTTGATCCCTGCATCAGATGCTGTCTCTTCTTCCATGACGTCAGAGGTATAAAACATGCAGCTGACGCCATTACATCAGTCTTACTTACCGCACAGTGCCTGAAGCAGAAGTAGTTCGCAAGTGCTGGTCGGCAGACTCCTGAAATTTTCATTTTTCGAGTTTCAGAACCGAAGTTTTCAAAAAAGCTAAGTACCCCATTGTGGATCCTTTTTCTTGCTCTAAACCAATGTCAGTAAAAGTTAACAGTTGTATTACCTGTGGAAAGCAAATACCTCATAAAGATTTTCATTCGTACTGCATTCCTTGCTTAGGCCCGGACCACGACGTACCTCGCTGTTGGTTTTTTGCCTTATTCAGCCCCCAAACTATTGGTTGTCGGTTTATTTTTGCAGCAAATTATTTTGGTACTCAGTTTAACTGTCCAGAAATGACTTCGGTAAGCCACCCAACTACCGACATTCTGAAAAAACGTAAAGATAAAGACAGAGACAGACCACATAGGTCCAAAGCTGCCAATGCTTCCATTAAGCTAGTCGCCAGTTAGCTGTTACTCAGTGAGGTGCTTTCGCAGCCCCTGATACCCGCTACCTCAGATTCGCAGGCCTCTGCTGAGACCCATTCGGAGTCCAGTATGCCGTGAGATGCTTCTTCGACCATGGAACCTGCGGATGTCTCTGCCTTGGATGGGTCTGGAGCCGCTGTGCAGGCACCAGCTTCTTTGGGTGTATTCAGTCCTACTGACTTGCATTTCAAACAGACGCCATCTTCTTCAAGGCCTAAAACTCGACCCATGTCAAAAAAAAAAAAAAAAAAAAAAAAAAACACCGTCCAAACTGCATGGTCAGGCCCCTATGCCTAAAAAAACAAATGAGAAGAATGCTGAAGACCTTATTACCTTAATTAGGGGGAGGCGGCCTTCACCTTCTAAGAGACCTAGAACTGATTCTGAAATTTCTGTTTCTTCTGATTACCATGATATGCCCTTATCTACCTATGAGGATTCTGATGCTGAGGGCTCCATTCCCTCTGCTTCCCCTTCAGAAGATTTTTCTTTTGGTGAAACCTTGCACACTCTCTTAGGGAGCATTTCCGCTGGGAACGCCAGGATTACTCTGACTCCAAAAAGAGGCTTAAGGAATTCTTACTCCTCCCTCAACACAGGCCTTTAGCTATCCCTCCTGTCCTGGACATTGTAGATGATGCCTTCTTGGAATCTAGCCTGACCCCAGACACTTTACCTCCATCTCCCAGGAAACCTGACTGGTATTACAAAGTACCTGACTCTCACAAGTTCCTGTCAAAAATCCTACTGCGG
Organism: Protopterus annectens; assembly: GCF_019279795.1. NCBI lineage: Eukaryota > Metazoa > Chordata > Ceratodontiformes > Protopteridae > Protopterus > Protopterus annectens. The sequence continues at coordinate 235,320,706 of NC_056750.1, forward strand.
ACCCAGAGACCATTTCCCAAGGACCTAAAGACCTTAAGGCTACTACTGCCAAAAACATTACCCCCTCTGATAGAGATTTCAGGGCCTTGGACAGATGGGGAAAAAAAGTATACACTTCTGTTACTTTGGCCATTAGGGCCTTAAACTGACAGTTTCATATGTTAAAGTATCAGCAACATATTATGGGACTACTTAAACAAATAATGATGTTGATTCCTGACTGTGCTGAAAGTAAAGAATTACAGGATTTAATGTATTCTGCTGAACAAGTTGGTAAACATACTTTGCAATGTGGTTTTGACTCCTTAGAAGCTTCTTGCAGGGCTGCTGTCACTGGGTCTGTTCTTAGAAGGCATGCTTGGCTTAAGGAGCAAAATTTGCCAGATCATGTTAATGCTAAATTACTGGATGCTCCCTTAAACCAAGACTGCCTGTTTAGCAACAAAGCAGAAGTCCTTAAAAAGATGGAGGAAAAAGCTAAATCTATGCAAACTGTTAAAGATGTCCTGCAAGTACGTCCTCCCAGATTTAGTAGGCATTGGCCTTCTAAGAATTGGTCTTTTCCTGTCTCTTCCAGGCCTTCTCAGTCCAAACCCAGGAACAGCAGACCACCTAGGCTACAGTCTCAAGCTACTCACAGATCTAAGCAGTGGGGGCTCCCACTTCCAAAGCTGGAAGTAGTAAGACACCCCCCATGGAAAAATGTCACAATGACTTAACCTTAAACCTTCCAAGCCCTGCTCAACTGCCTGCTCCCTTAGGGGGAAAGATCGCCCAGCATGCAAAAAACTGGGAACTCATTACCCAGGACAAATGGGTTTTAAATATAGTTTTCCAAGGATACAGATTCCACTTCCACACCTTAGCAACCCCAAAAGGTTGGCCAGACCTACCCCCAAATCAGTGGGCAGAGGCTCAACAGCATGATGTCCTTCAAGAATGCAACTGCAGTCATAACATATGGGTTGTCCTGCCTCAGGCAGCCCTCGGTCGGCCGGATTCCAAAGTCTGGGTCTGACGTCGGCTGATGTCGCATTTCTCTCCGACGTCAGAGCGGCTGGAGTATATAAGCATCAGCCGACACCATCTTCTTCAGTCTTTCTTGCCGCGCGGTGCCCGAAGCAGAAGCAGTTCGCAAGTGCCGGTCGGTCAGCTCCTGTATTCTTCGAATCCGAAGTCATCAAAAAAGCTAAGTACCCCGTTGGGGACCTTTTCTTGCCTCAGCCGATGTCAGAAATGACTGAAAAAGTAAATAATTGTTTGTCTTGTGGTAAACCAATACCTCATAAGGATTTCCACTCTTACTGCCTTCCTTGCCTTGGCCCAGACCACGACGTCTCGGCCTGTGCCGCCTGTGCTCGCTTCAATAAGCGCACTCGGGTGCCGGGCGGAGTTCGCTGAAGACTTTTTCGGCGAAAAATACGATTATACAATGCCGTCGGAACTACTGACATCGCAGACTCCTAAGAAACGAAAAGACCGGGACTGACATCCTCAGCCCGCGTCTTCCTCCGACACCACACCAAAACCAACCGCGAGTGCCCCGGTTCCCTCTGAGGCGGTTATTTCACCGCTCCGAACCGAAGACACCGCGTTACCGATACCTCCGATACCGGAGACCATACCGACGCCAGTTATTGATTTTCCTCCGGATACTGAAACCGAGAAAATGCCCGAGACCATTGCTGTGGATAAGGTCACTCCTGCACGTGGAGCCGCTAGGCCTCGCATGTCCATGTCTATCAAGGCCTACACACGTGCTAAGGCAGCCAGCAAGACCAAGCACCTTACTGCTAAAGCCTTACCTCAGCCTACTCCAGAAACACAAATCATGACTATGGCCGCAGACTTAATTTCCATGATCAGAGGTTCCCAGGCCCATCCTGAGAGAGGATCCCAGCCTCCTCCTGATAAGAGGCCCAGGGTTGAACCCTCTGACCCTCTCCCTTCAGATGAAGATTCTGAGGACTCTGTTCACTCCGATAGCCAGGAAGAGCCCTTCCAGACCTATGAGGACTCAGATGCAGAGGACTCCATCCCCTCGGCCTCCCCTCCTGAGGATATTTCTTTTGGGGAAGTTCTGCATTCCATGAGGGAACATTTTAAGCGGCAAGGCCAGGAATATTCTGATTCCAGAAAGCGCCTTCGAACCTTCCTTAAAAAGCCCAAACACAGGCCCTTAGCTATACCTCCTGTGCTTGATGTTTTGGATGATCTATACTCTTGACTCCAGTGTTACCCCTGATACTCTTCCTCCTGCTCCTGCCAAGCCTGACAGATACTATAGGGTCCCAGAAACACATTATCATTTCTTTAGGGCCCATGCTGTTGATTTAGAAACAATTTCATAGGGACCGAAAGGGGTTTCAGCTACCACCTCCAAAAATCCTTTGCCTTCCAACAGGGAAGCTAGGTCATTAGAGAGATGGGGGAAGAAGGTTTACACCTCCACTACTTTATCTATGAGAGCTCTCAATTGTCTCTTTCATATGTTTCAATATCAGGATTACCTGTTAGATGATTTACAAAAAACATTGGCCTCTCCTGAACCTTTAGATAGGAAGTCTTTGCAGGAGGCTGTACATAATTCTCAGCAAGTTAGCAATCACTTTCTTCAGTGTGGATATGATGCATTGGAAGCTTCATGTAGGGCAGCTATGACAGGGGCGGTCATTCGTAGACATGCATGGTTAAAAGAACAACCTCTACCAGATCATGTTAAGGCAAAACTTCTTGATGCACCCTTGGAAAAGAACAAGCTTTTTGGTGCTAATGCTAAAGATGTGTTAAAGTCCATTGAGGAAAAAGCCGTCCGTTCAGACAGTCAAAGATTTCCTCCAGGTTCAGCCACCCAGATTCAGCAGGAATTGGCCTTCTAAAAACTGGTCCTTTCCTAACCCTGAAAGATTTCAAAGGGGCAAAAACAGGCGTGGCCGAGGAAGAGGACAATACCGAGGTTCCTACAGGGGACGACAATGGCAACCAGCAAACCAAAGAAGTGACACAGGGGTTTCTCCTGCCCCACAGGGACAATCTCAATGACTTTCCTCTACTTCCGCTGACCAAGGAGCAAACAGAAGCTCCTTTGGGCGGAAAATTATCTCTGTTTTCAGACAATTGTCACAGATTGACAAAGGACAAATGGATTTTGGACATTATAGACCAAGGTTACAGGTTCCACTTTCATACCTTGCCAAGAAAACAAGGCATGCCAAACCTACCACAAAACCAGAGGCAGAGGCTATCAAGCAAATTTCTCTGCTTGCTCAGATCAAAGCAATAGAAAAAGTTCCACAACAAGAACAAGGCCAGGGGTTTTATTCACGACTGTTCCTTGTTCCAAGAAAAGAAACTCAATGGAGACCAATATTTGTCCGCATTAAACACTTCTCATAGCACCAAAGTTCAAAATGCTGACTCTACAGCAACTCCTTCCCATGCTGGGCAAGGGGTCTTGGCTGATTACTGTGGACCTCAAGGAGGCATACCTGCATGTCCCTATCAGACACAGCTGCAGAAGATACCTCAGATTTCTTGCAGGGCCAGAGCATTATCAATTCTCAGCATTGCCATTTGGCTTATTTACTGCGCCCAGAGTATTCACGAAATGCCTGGCTTCAGTAATTGCTCATTGCAGGCTCCAGGGGATCCAAATTTACCCGTACCTGGACGACTGCCTCATACAAGCGGACGACAAACTGATTTTGACAAAAAACTTAAATTATGTCATACAGTTGCTACAGGCTCTGGGATACACAGTCAGCTTCCAAAAGTCAAGACTTCAGCCATCCCAGCAAATAACCTTCTTAGGAGCCAAACTAGACACAGCCTCTCAAATGGCTTACCTGACAGAAGACAAGCAAAAGAAGTTAACTCATTATTTCAAAGGTTTGGCAAAGCTCACCCAGATGACTGAAAGGAGATTCCTACAGGCTCTGGGTTACATGGCATCCTGCATTCTACTGGTTCCATTAGCAAGACTACACATGAGAAAGCTTCAATGGTACCTAAAAAGCTTATGGTCTCAACACAGCAACAACCTAGAGACAACCATACCGCTCATTCCATGCCTACAAAAGGAATTTCTATGGTGGGCCTCGGTAAGCCAGGCAAACACAGGTATGTCGTTCAAAAAACCTCAGATAACACAGACCATGACCACAGACGCCTCAGACCTAGGATGGGGGATGCACATGGAGGGCAGATGTATTCAAGGACAATGGTCTGCAAAGGAAACACATCTGCATATCAACCAAAAAGAAATGCTGGCAGTAATGCATGCCATCGAGGCCTTTCGACAACAACTTCAGCAAGGCCACCTACTAATACGGACGGACAACACCACTGTGATGTGGTACATAAACAAGCAGGGGGGCACCCATTCTTACCCCCTTTGCAGACTGACAATGAATCTTTGGGAAAAATCACTGAGCCTAAACATACAGTTGCAATCCCAGTTTGTTCCAGGCAAAGACAATGTGCTGGTGGACAGCCTAAGCAGGAATTTCCTAGACCCCCACGAGTGGAGGTTACATCCAGAAATCTTCATACGACTCACCTCGACATGGGGCAGGCCAGAAGTAGACCTATTTGCCTCCCACCTCAATCATCATCTACAAAAGTTCTGTTCAAGGACATATCATCCACAAGCATGGAAAATAGATGCTCTCTCAACTGGAACTTCCTAAAAATCTATGCATTCCCACCTCTGCCACTGATGACCACAGTATTACTAAAGATCAAAGCAGAGAAGCCCAAGGGGATCCTAATAGCTCCAGACTGGCCAAGACAACACTGGTACCCACTACTACGGAGCATATGTCACAACAAAAAGTGGGCCCTTCCCCAATGGCCCCAACTTTTGACTCAACCCAACTTCAAGACAGTACATTCCAACATTCAGACGCTGCAGCTAACAGCTTGGGAGATCCCATGAATAACCTCAATCTATCTCTCTCCAAGGAAGTTCAGCGGATACTAACAGAAGCCCGAAGACCATCCACCAGAAAGGTTTACTCAGCAAAATGGAAGAGATTCAGCATTTGGAATACCAGCAAGGGTCATGATGCATCATTATTGAACATCCCACTCATTCTGGAATATTTGGCAGATATGCTACAGAATGGACTCTCATATTCTTCCATAAAAATACATGCTTCAGCTATTTCAGCTAGATACAACACTGATCCACCTGTGTTTTCACATCCTTTGTTAAGGCAATTCCTTAGGGGAATCAAGAATATAAAGCCACCAAGAAAGGCTCCAGTACCAGCTTGGGGCCTCAACTTTGTCCTAGAAAAACTGACTCTGTCCCCCTTTGAGCCAGCAGCTTCTGCGGACTTACAATTTCTCTCATGGAAGACAGCTTTCCTGTTGGCAATTACCTCAGCAAGAAGGGTTTCAGAATTACAGGCCCTAATGGCAATACCACCGTTCATAACCTTTCACAGAGACAGGGTCTCCTTACGAACCCAACCCTACCTTTCTGCCAAAAGTGGTATCTAGGGTTTCTTTAAATCAAGCAATTCACCTGCCTACTTTCTTTCCCAATCCTGAGAACAAAGGGGAAAGACTGTTGCATACCTTGGACATTCACAGACAACTTCGCTACTACCCTGACAGAACCAAGACCAGTAGGAAGTCTGATCAGCTTTTTTGTAGCTTACGCCCCTGGAGTACAAGGAAAAGCAATTTCCAAACAGACTATTTCAAAATGGATTGGGCATTGCATTAGATTCTGTTATTCCTTCCATGGAAAGAGTGTACCAGCCAATGTCAGACCACACTCCACCAGAGCTACAGCCACCTCTACAGCATTCTTAAGAGGGGTGCCTACAAAAGACATTCTAGAAGCTGCTACATGGAGTTCCGTGCATACATTCTCCAAACACTACAACCTCCCTTTATATTCCAGATCCAGAGCAGGCTTTGCTTCGGCAGTCCTGCAGGGATTGATGGCTACACCATCCTTTTCTTAGAGCATACCACCTCCCCCAGCTAAGCTATGGTATTCAACCCATATGTTATGACTGCAGTTGCATTCTTGAAGGACATAGTACAGTTTTGTACCTACCATAAATGTAGATGTCCGATAGATATGCAACTGCAGTCTGGTTTTCCCTCCCTCCTTCTCCTCTATGCCTTGGGTCCACTCCTATCCCTTTTGTCCTTAGCTGGGGATATCTGTTATGGTGTATCTGTTTATTGCTTATTTATTGTCTGGAAACCTATTTTTGTCTTCCAATCTGATTACAGCCTTCATTGGAGGGCACCTGGCATCTGGGGCAAGAAACACTGAAGAAGATGGCGTCGGCTGATGCTTATATACTCCAGCCGCTCTGACGTCGGAGAGAAATGTGACATCAGCCGACGTCGGACCCAGACTTTGGAATCCGGCCGACCAAGGGCTGCCTGAGGCAGGACAACCCATATGTTATGACTGCAGTTGCATATCTATCGGACATCTACATTTATGGTAGGTACAAAACTGTACTTTCTCTGTCTTCTAAGTATCAGGGCTATTCAGCCTGTCCCAGCAGAAGAAAGGGGGCAAGGTTCTTACTCAAGACTTTTCCTGGTACCCAGAAAAGACAGCTCCTGGCATCCTATCCTGGACCTGTCTATTCTAAACACCTTTTTGGTAATCCCAAAATTCAGAATGCTAACACTTCAACAGCTGCTTCCTATGCTAGGCAAAGGTGCCTGGTTGGCAACCTTAGACTTAAAGGAAGCTTACCTGCACATTCCAATAAGGGAATCTTGCAGGAAATACCTGTGCTTCAGAGCAGGCTCCATGCACTTCCCTTTGGCTTATCTCCTGCGCCCAGGGTATTCACAAAGTGCCTAGCCCCAGTCATTGCATTTTGCAGGCAAAGAAATATGCAGATATACCCATACCTGGACGATTGTCTAATTCAGGCAGAAAGCCAGGACATGCTACTAAAACATCTGGCATTTGTAAAGAAACTTCTAACCTCACTGGAGTACACCATAAACAAAAAGAAAAATCTCATTTAGTACCCTGCTAACAAATTGTATTCTTGGGAACAAGCTTGAACACAACTTCCCAGATGGCTCACCTCACGCCAGAGAAACAAGCTTATTTGACAGCCTACTTCAAACTACTACTGGCCACTAAGACCCAGCGATCTGCAAGGAAAATTCTGCAAGCCCTGGGGTTCATGGCCTCTTGCATTCTACTAATTCCGTATGCAAGACTGCATATGAGGAAAGTACAATGGTATCTAAAAAGCCTATGGTGTCAACATTCTCTGGACCTGGAATCAAGGATTCTTATCATTCCTTGTATGCAGACAGAGTTCCTTTGGTGGGCAGAGGCCTGCTACCACAACAAGGGGCTCCCATTCACTCTACCCCCTGCCGCCCAAACCCTAACAATAGACTCATCAGACCATGCATGGGGGGCTCACTTGGCAGGACAGTGCATTCAGGGCAAATGGAACCTAAATCAGATGCACCTGCATATCAGTCAAAAAGAAATGTTAGCTGTACAGAATTCCCTGACAGCCTTAAAGGACTACATTCTTCCAGGACAATTATTGGTAAAGACAGACAAACATCACTGTTATGTGGTACATAAACAAGCAGGGGGGTACCCACTCTTCCCCTCTTGCAGACTAGCCATGGCTCTGTGGAACACAGCCTTGAGCTACCAAGTGCACCTACAAACTCAATTCCTGCCAGGCAAGCTAAATCCACTGGCAGACGACCTAAGCAGAAATCTCATGGACCCACATGAGTAGAAACTGGAACCAAAGATGTTCAACCTTTTGAGAAACAAATGGGGGAATCCAGAGATGGACCTTTTTGCCTCCCCTCAGAACTACCAATTGGACAAATTGTGCACAAGGACTTCCCACAGTCAAGCTTGGAAAGTGGATGCCTTATCTTTCACCTGGGAAAGCCACTCAGTTTGACTTCCCTTTCTGCCTCTCCTCTTGAAAGTTCTGCTAAAGATCAAACAGGACAAACCAAGGACAATACTGATTGCACCAGACTGGCCACACCAGCACTGGTACCCCCTCTTGCATAGTATGTCACTGCTGGATCCATGGCACCTGCCTCAGACTCCCTTCCCTGCTGTCCCAGCATGAAGGCCAGATTCTGCACCCTCAGCTTCCAATTCTGAACCTTGCAGCCTGGCTAATTCCTTGAGCTCTCCTATAGCATTCCTCAGTAAGCAGGTGCTAGATGTCATTCTGGAGGCAAGGAGGCCTAGTACTGGAAAATCTTATGCTGAAAAGTGGAAACTATACTGTTCCTGGAGACAGACTCATGGGATGGGCACAACAGTGCCCAGCTTACCTTGTATTCTTTTTTTTTTAAAACAAGTTTATTGTTTTTAACATACAAAATAAATATCATAACAATTTTATACAAGCAATTAAAATAGAAATAGTTATAACATTCAACAAAATAACCAAAGTATTTACAAAGACATCCACTACAAATCAAATCAATTGATTAAACTATAATGTCATGCTATTGAGACTAAGATTTTTTTAACAGGTTTTGTAAAGTATCCCATATAATATAATAAGATGTTTTTTCTAGTAGTTCCTTACCTTATATTCTTCAGTACTTCACAGAGATGTTCCACAAGGGCCTTTCCTTCTCGTCAATTAACATTCATGCCGCTGCCATTTCAGCACATTATTATACTGAACCACCCCTCTTCTCTCACCCCCTGCTAAAGCAATTCCTCAGAGGGGCCAAAAATTTAAGACCACCCAGGAGAGCCCCTACTGCAGCCTGGGACCTTAAGTTTGTATTGGAAAAACTCACTCTACTTCCTTTTGAGCCAGCCGCAACTGCAGAGTTGAAATTCCTTTCTTGGAAAACAGCCTTCCTTCTAGCCATTACTTCAGCAAGAAGAATGTCTGAATTACAGGCCCTCATGGCAGTGGAGCCCTTCATCATCTTCCATGCAGACAGGGTGTCCCTCAGGACCAATCCTTCCTTTTATGCCCAAGGTGTGATGTGTAGTGTGGTCCTTAATCAGTCCATTAATTTGCCATTTTTTCCCTAATCCACAGAACAAAGGCGAACGACTACTGCACTCTTTGGACGTGCACAGACGACTTAAATTTTATTTGGACAGGACTAAGCCTCTCCGAAAATCTGAACAGCTGCTAGTTGAATTTGCTGCAGGGGCAGAGGGGAAGACCATTTCAAAACAAATCATTTCTAAGTGGATAGCCCATTGCATTCACTTCTGCTATAAGCACCATAGAAAACCTACCCCACAGGGGATAAGATCACATTCCACCAGGGCTGCATCTACCTCTACAGCCTTTCTCAGAGGTGTCCCTACCAGGGACATCTAGAAGCTGCTACCTGGAGCTCTGTACATACCTTCTCCAAGCATTACCACATGCCTATTTTTTCTAAATCCAGAGCTGGTTTTGCCATTGCAGTCTTGCAGGGCTTAATAGCTGGTCCTAATGCTCTAACTTCCTCCTCCCTACCTTAGGTTTGGGAATCTACCCAAGTGTAATGACAGCAACAGTGAAACACAAAGAACACAGTACAGTTGTGTACACTTACCATAAATGTAGATGTTTGAGTGTATTCACTGTTGCAGTCCTGGATGATGTTCGTGCTTCACTGTTGCAGTCATTACATTTGGGTTATCCTGCTGGCAGGTTGCCCTCAGTCAAGCCTGAATTCCAAAGTCTTGGGTCCTGCATCGGTTGCTGCCACCCCTTCCCTGACATCAGGTCGTCAGGGGTATAAAAGATGCTGCCGACGCCATTTTCTTCAGTCTTTCTTGCCGCACGAAGCAGAAACAGTTCGCAAGTGCCAGTTAGCCGACTCCTGAGATTTTCGTGTTCGAATTTCAGATCCGAAGTCTTCATTAAAAGCCAAGTACCCCGTTGGGGAAAGTTTTTTCTTGCTCCAGTCCGATGTCAGAAAAAGTTAATTGTATTTCTTGTGGGAAGAAAATAACCTCATAAGGACTTTCATTCTTACTGTATTCCTTGCCTAGGCCCTGACCACGATGTAGCTAGTTGTCGGTTTTGTGGTAGATTTAACCAACGCACTATTAAGCGTCAGTACGATTTTGCATTAAGCTATTTTGGCCGAAGATTTAATTATACAATGTTGTCGGATAGCCATCTGACAACCGGAGTTCACAAAAAATGCAAAGAAAAAGAAAGACAGGCTACCGAGGTCCAAAACCGATGAGGCTTCTCCTAAGCCAGTTGCCGGATCGCCGGTTCTCAGTGAGGCGCTTTCGCAGCCCCTGACGCCCGCTACTTTAAAGTCGCAGGCTGCTACCGACACCCACGTGGAGTCGACAAGGCCGCTAGAAGCTCAAAGTATTGGAGTCTCGTTGAGACTATTCCCTCAGATGGGTCCAGAGCCGTTGAGCAGGCATCGGCTTCTGAGGGTGTATTCAGACCTAAACAATTATACATTAAAACGACTTCAGCTTCAAAGGCAAAGACTAAAGCACCTTTAAAGACAAAGAAACAAGTTCAACAGCCTCATGGACACGCCTCCATGCCCAAAAAACAGATGCTGAAAATGGCCGAAGACTTAATTAGCTTGATCAGGGGTTCCCATCCCCCTCCTGATAAGAGGCCTAGGCAAGAGACAGGCTATGAATCTTCAGATCAGGTTTCCATTTCTTCTGATTCCTCTTCTGATCAGGAATATTCTCTAACTCCCTATGAGGATTCTGATGCTGAAGAATCTGTTCCTTCAGCTTCTCCTCCTGAGGACTACTCTTTTGGGGAAACCTTGCATACCACGAGGGAGCATTTCCACTGGGAGAGCCAAGATTTTTCAGAATCTAAGAAAAGGCTCAAAGACTTCCCTTTTCTACCGCAACACAGGCCTCTAGCTGTTCCACCTGTGTTAGACATTGTAGATGTGTTTTCAGAGTCTAGTCTGACCCTTGACACCTTACCTCCAGCTCCTGTTAAGCCAGACAGATACTACAGGGTTCCTGACTCTCTCACAAATTCCTTTTCAAAACCCTGCTGCAGACCCAGAAACTATTACTCAGGGTCCCAAGGGGGTCAAGGCTTCCACTGCAAAAAACTCCACCGCCTCTGACAGAGATTCTAGGGCACTAGACAGATGGGGAAAAAAAGATTTACACATCTGCTACCTTGGCTATATGGGCCTTAAATTGCCAGTTTCATATGCTCAGATATCAGCAATATATCATGACAGTGCTTAAACAGAAAATGTTGATAAATTCTGAATGTGCAGAAAACAAAGAAATGCAGGATTTATTGCGTGCAGCTGAACAAGTTGGAAAGCATACTTTGCAATGAGGTTTTGATTCTCTAGAGGCCTCCTGCAGGGCCGCTGTTACGGGTTCTGTCATTAGGAGGCATGCTTGGTTAAAGGAACAAAATCTGCCTGATCATGTCAAAGCAAAATTATTAGCTGCTCCATTACAGCATGATACCATGTTTGGTGTTAAGGCAGAAGAGATGTTAAAGAAAATTGAGGACAAAGCTAAATCTATGCAAACGGTCAAGGAATTCTTACAGGTACAGCCTCTTAGGTTTAGCAGACACTGGCCTACAAAGAATTGGTCCTTTCCAGTGTCAGACAGACCTCAAAGGGGCAGATCCAGATGCCCTAGAGGCAGATCCCAGCCACAAGGTTCGCACAGATCTAAGCAATGGGGTGCTTCTACCTCCAAAAGCGGAGAGGACAAATCACAACTATACAGGAAACAGTCCCAGTGACTTCCCCCTGCCTGTACCACTTATCTTATGGCAGCACCCTTAGGGGGGAAAACTAGCACTTTTTTCTCGAAATTGGCACATTATTACCCAGGAAAAATGGGTTCTAGACATAGTGTCACAAGGCTACAAGTTTCACTTCCATATCCTGCCAAGGACAGACGGTTGGCCAGACCTGCCAAAATATCAATGGGCAGAGGCTCAAAAACAAGTTGCATCTCTCATGCACATGGGGGATATTCAACAAGTGCCACAGCAAGAGTAGGGACAAGGATTTTACTCAAGACTGTTCATGGTACCCAGAAAGGACAAAGTATGGTGACCAGTTATGGACCTATCTATTCTAAACACTTACCTGGATATACCCAAATTCAAGATGTTGATCTTGCAGCAGCTTCTGCCCGTGCTGGGCAGTAAGGCTTGGCTCGTGACTTTAGACCTAAAAGAGGCATACCTGCATGTCCCAATCAGACAATCATGCAGAAGGTACCTCATATTCAAAGCTGACTCAAAGCATTACCAATTCTCTGCACTGCCCTTTGGCTTATCTACTGCGCCCAGGGTCTTCACAAAGTGCTCTGGCACCAATAATTGCTTTCTGCAGACAATGAGGAATACAGATATATCCTTACTTGGACGACTGCCTCATTCAAGCAGAGAACAAGGACATTCTACTGCAGCATCTGGCATTTGTGAAGAAACTTTTAACATGCCTTAGGGTACGCAGTCAACGAAAATAAATCAAAACTAGTACCCTCAAGAGATATTATTCCTGGGTGCAAGCTTAAATACAACTGCCCAGATGGCTTATCACACACCAGACAAACAAAGGCAACTGACTACCTATTTCAAGGAAATGGCAACCAAGGCCCAGTTATCTGCAAGAAAAATTTTGCAGGCTATGGGCTTCATGGCATCTTGCATCCTACTAATTTCATATGCAAGACTGCATATGAGGAAACTTCAATTGTACCTAAAAACTGTCTGGACACATTGCCACAGCCTGGAAACGATGATTTCTCTCATTCCCTGCCTGCAACAAGAGTTTCGATGGTGGGCAAAGGCTTGTCACAAAAACAAGGGACAGCCATTCTCAATACCCCCAGCCAGGCAGAACCTTACGACAGATGCATCAGATTATGCCTGGGGCGCCCACATGGCAGGAAGAGGTATTCAGGGCATCTGGTCCGCAAACCAAATGCATCTGCATATCAATCAAAAGGAGATGCTAGCTGTTCAAAATGCCCTGATAGCCTTCAAGGACCTAATTCATATGGGACAACTTCTGATAGAGAGAACACCACAGGCATGTGGTACATAAACAAGCAGGGGGGCACTCACTCTTACCCCCTTCGCAGACTAGCCGTGGCTGTATGGGACACAGGATTGACTTACCAAGTTCATCTGCAGGCACAATTCCTGTCAGGAAAGGAAAATACTCTGGCAGACGAACTAAGCAGAAACCTCATGGATCCCCATGAGTGGCACCTGGATCCGCAAGTCTTCAGTATGATAACAAAGAAATGGGGACTCCCAGACATAGATCTATTTGCCTCCCCTCACAACAATCAACTAAAAAGATTCTGCACAAGGACTTATCACAGACGAGCATGGAAAGTGGAAGCATGGAAAGTGGACGCCTTATCTTTCAGCTGGACAAACCTATCAGTATATGCCTTTCCTCCACTGCCTCTCCTCCCCAAAGTACTCCTAAAGGTCAGACAGGAGAAACCAAAAATGATTCTGATTGCCCCAGACTGGTCACGCTAGTACTCGTATCCAGTCTTTAAGGAACTTGTCTCAATGCCCAGCCTGGACTTTACCTCAAATACCTCATCTACTGTCCCAACAAAACAATCAGATCTTGCACAGCCAACTCAGGACCCTAAACCTGGCAGCATGGCGGATAATGTAGCCATACAAAGCACACCTCTCAGTAAAGCTGTGATGGATGTCATTTTAGAAGACAGAAGGCCTAGTGCTAGAAAATCCTATGCTGGAAAATGGAAGAGATTTTGTGCTTGGAACCAAGCTCAAGGAACTGATACAGCTGTCCCAAATATTCCTCAGATTTTGCAATACTTAACTGAGATGCTAGACAAAGGCCTATTTTTCTCATCAATTAAAATCCATGCCTCTGCCATTTCGGCTCATTAAATAGAGTCACCACTCTTTTTTCATCCTTTATTAAGGCAGTACCTCAGAGGAACCAAAAATTTAAGGCCTCCAAGCAGAAAACCAACACCTGCATGGGACCTCAATTATGTCTTGGAAAAACTCACCTTACCTCCTTTTGAGTCAGTTGCTACTGCAGATATAAAGTTTTTATCTTGGAAAACAGCTCTGCTCCTAGCAATAACTTCTGCAAGACGAGCGTCAGAGCTGCAGGCTCTCATGGTTGTGGCACCCTTTATCATTTTTTATCCGGACAGGGTCTCTCAAAGGACAAACCCTACATTTATGCCTAAGGTAGTATCCAGTGTAGCCCTTAACCAAACTATTCATTTGCCAATTTTTTATCCAAATCCACAGAACAAGGGGGAGAAAATTTTGCATTCTTTGGACATACATACAGACAGCTTAGATTCTACTTGGATAAAACTAAAGTTTTAAGAAAGACAGAACAATTACTAGTGGCATATGCTGCAGGATCACAAGGAAAGGCTATCTCCATGCAGACTATTTCAAAGTGGATAGGTCACTGCATTCGTTCGTGTGTATTCACTGATGCAGTCCAGGTTACCCACCCACCACCCCCCTTATTTTTGCTGGAACTTATCTTTCCTTCTCTAATCTATACAACCTGTGTGGTGTATTTGCTTATAGATGAAGGTAAAGTTTATTTTGATGCATGTATGTGTTACTTACATATATTTAGCATACCCTTTTGGGGGCACCTGACATCTGGGGCAAGAAAAACTGAAGAAAATGGCGTCTGCTGCATCTTTTCGACCTGACGGCAGGAAAGGGGCGACAGCAACTGACGCAGGACCCAGGAGTTTGGAATTTAGGCTGACTGAGGGCAACCTGCCAGCAGGATAACCCAAATGTAATAACTGCAACAGTGAATACACTCTAACATCTACATTTATGGTAAGTGTACACAACTGTACTTTACCCACCCTCCAGCCCTCTAAAGTTCTCTTGGCTGTACTTTTCTTGTTGTTTAGTGTATCTCTGCTTTCTGGTTTATTTGTTTTTGTTGGAGGTGTAACCTAACATATAATTGCTTTCCATTATGGGGGCACCTGACATCTGGGGCAAGAAAAACGGATGTAATGGCATCTGCTGCATGTTTTGTACCCCTGACGACCTAACGTCATGGAAGAGGAGACAACATCCGACACAGGGATCCAAGACTTTGATAGGCCTTCTGAGGGATACCTGCAGGCAGATAACCCAAATGTAATGACTGCAACAGTGAACATACTCTAACATCTACATTTATGGCAAGTGTAAACAACTGTACTTTTCTCTTAACAGCTCCAGACTGATGTTTTCAAGATATGCCTTTCTCTCTCTCTTTTTTTTTTTTTTTCTCTTTTTGCTCCTTTAAGTCCCTTAGGAGATTCACACCGTTGGAATGGGGGTATATGATGTCAGCCTTTGTGAAGACTCCGTTATACTATGATGTCATCTCGTCTACCTTAGTACATATGGTAGACTGAGCAGATCGGTCTGTAACTGTTTAAGATGATCTTCGTGTTTCACTATTGCAGTCATCACATTTTGGTTATCTGCTTGCAGTAGCCCTCAGTCGGCCAGATTATCAAAGTCTTGGGTCCTGTGTCGGTTGCTGTCTCATCTTCCATGATGTCAGGTAGTCAGGGGTATAAAGCATGCAGCTGATGCCGTTACATCAGTCTTTCTTGCCGTGTGGTGCCCGAAGCAGAAGTAGTTTGCAAGTGCTGGTCGGCCGACTCCTGAAATTTTCATTTTAGAGTTTCAGACTAAGCTAAGTACCCCGTTGGGGAACCTTTTTCTTGCTCTAAACCGATGTCAGGAAAAGTTTAACAGTTGTATTTCTTGTGCAAAGCAAATACCTCATAAAGATTTTCATTCGTACTGCATTCCTTGCTTAGGCCCAAACCACGACGTACCTAGCTGTCTGTCTGTGCCTTATTCAAACCTAGAAGTATTTGTCGTCGGTTATTTTGGTACTCAGTTCAATTATCCACAAATGGCTTCGGTAAGCCACCCGACTACCAACATTCCGAAAAAACGCAGAGATAGACAGAGACAGACAGCATAGGTCCAAAGCTGCCACCGATGCTTCTCCTAAGCTAGTCGCCAGTTCACCGGTACTCAGTGAGGTGCTTTCGCAGCCCCTGATACCCGCTACTTCAGATTCGCAGGTCTCTACTGAGTCCCATTCGGAGTCCAATATGCTGCGAGATGCTTCCTTGACTGTGGAACCTGTGGATGTCTCTACCTTGGATGGGTCCGGAGCCGCTGTGCAGGTACAGGCTTCTTTGGGCGTATTCAGGCCTACTGACTTGCATATTAAACCAACACCATCTTCTTCTTCAAAGCCTAAAACTCGATCCATGCCTAAAAAACAGACGCCCAGACCGCATAGTCAGGCCCCTATGCCTAAAAAACAAATAAGAATGGCTGAAGACCTTATTACTCTAATCAGGGGAAGCCACCCTTCACCCGCTGAGATCTAGGAGTGATTTACCTTCGGATTCTTCTAATCAGTACTCTGAAATTTCTGTTTCCACTAATGACCAGGATTTACCCTTATCTACCTATGAGGATTCTGATGCAGATGACTGCATCCCCCCCCCCCCCCCAGAGGATTTCTTTTTTGGTGAAACCTTGCATACTCTTGGGGAGCATTTTCACTTTGAAAGCCACTCTGACTCCAAAAAGAGGATTGGGGAATGTTGTTCGTGTTTCACTGTTGCAGTCATCACATTTGCATTATTTACTTGCGGTAGCCCTCAGTCGGCCTCATTAACAAAGTCTTGGGTCCTGTGTCGGTTGCTGTCCCTTCTATGACGTCAGGTCGTCAGTGGTATAAAACATGCAGCCGATGTCATTACCTCAGTCTTTCTTGCCGTGTGGTGCCCAAAGGAGAAGCAGTTCTCAAGTGCCGGTCGGCCAACTCCTGAATTTTTGTTATCGAGTTTCAGAATCGAAGTCTTCAACTGAAAGCTAAGTACCCTGTTGGGGAAACTTTTTCTTGCTCTAAACCGAAGTCAGTAAAAGTAAATAATTGCATTACTTGTGGAAAGCAAATACCTCAAAGATTTTCATTCGTACTGTATTCCTTGCCTAGGTCCTGACCACGACATACCTCGCTGTCGGTTTTCTGCCTTATTTAAACCGCAAACTATCCGTCGTCTGTATATTTTCTCTTCTAAATATTTTGGTGCTTGGTTCAATTATCCTGGTATGTCTTCGGTAAGCCATCGGACTACTGACATTCCGAAAAAACGCATAGGTAAAGACAGAGACAGAGGCTGCCTAGGTCCAAAGCTGCCGATGATGCTTCTCCTAAACCAGTCGCCAGATCGCCGGTACTCAGTGAGGCACTTTCGCAGCCCCTGATAACCCTCTACTTCAGATTCGCAGGCCTCTACTGAGACCCATTCAGAGTCCGGTATACCACGAGATGTTTCAACTGTGGAACCTGCGGATGTCTCTACCTTGGATGGGTCCAGAGCTGGTGTGAGGCACCGGCTAATGAGGGTGTATTCAAGCCTACTGACTTGGGTATTAAACCAAAGCCATCTTCTTCGAGGCCTACCATGCCTAGAAATCTGGTGCCCAGACCGCATGGTCAGGCCTTTGTGCCTAAAAAACAAATGGTAAGAATGGCTGAAGACCTTATTACTTTAATCAGGGGAAGTCAGCCTTTCCCCTCTAAGAGACCTAGGACTGAGTTTGCTTATTATACTTCTGACCAGGATTCTGAATTTTCTGTTTCTTCTGATGACCAGGATTTACCCATATCTACCTATGAGGATTCTGATGCAGAGGACTGTATTCCCTCTGATCCCCCCCCCCCCCCAACCCCCTGAGGATTTCTCTTTTGGTGAAACCTTGCATACTCTCAGGGAGCATTTTCCTTGGGAAAGTCAGGATTTCTCTGATTCTAAAAAGAGGCTTAGGGATTTCTTACTCCTGCCCCAGCACAGTCCTTTAGCCATACCTCCTGTATTAGACATTGTTGATGATGCCTTTTCGGAATCTAGCTTGGCCTCTGATTTTTTTACCTCCTTCTTCCAGAAAACCTGATAGATATTACAGGGTCCCTGACACTCTCAAATTCCTTTTTAAAAATCCTACTGTGGATCCTGAGACCATTTCATAGGGACCCAAGGGCATTAAAGCTGCTGCTGCAAAAAATCTTACCCCCTCTGATTGAGACACCAGGGCGCTGGATAGATGGGGTAAGAAGGTATACACTTCTGCAACTTTAGCTTTTTAGTTTTAGGCCTTAAACTGCCAGTTTCATATGTTAAAGTAGCAGCAGCATATTATTGGATTGCTTAAACAGAAAATGATGTTTTGATTCCTGATTGTGCTGAAAATAAGGATTTACAGGATTTACTGCATTCAGCTGAACAAGTTGGAAAACATACTTTGCAATGTGGTTTTGATTCATTAGAGGCATCTTGCAGGGCTGCTGTAACTGGGTCTGTACTTAGAAGGCATGCTTGGCTTAAGGAGCAATCCTTGCCAGATCATGTAAAAGCGAAATTACTGGATGCTCCCTTAAACTAGGACTGCCTGTTTGGCAACAAGGCAAGAAGGTGTTCTTAAAAAGATGGAGGGAAAAGCTAAATCTATGCAAACTGTTAAAGATTTTTTACAAGTACAACCTCCAAGGTTTAGTAGGCATTGGCTTTCCAAGAATTGGTCCTTTACTGCCTCTTCCAGATCTTCTCATTTCAAACTCAGACCCAGCAGAGCTCCCAGGCTTCAGTCCCAGGGTACGCATAGGACTAAGGGGGGGGGGGGGGCTCCACTTCCAAATCTGGGACTTATAAAACTCCCCCCCTATGGCAAACTGTCTCAATGACTTCTTTTTAAAACTTCCAAGCACTTCTCCACTGATTGCACCTTGGGGGGGGAAAGATTGCTCTTCATGCAAAGAACTGGGAACTCATTAGACAGGAAAAATCTGTTTTAAATATAGTCACCCAGGGATACAGATTTCACTTTCACACATTACCAACATCAAGCGGGGGTGGCTAGATCTACCCCAAAATCTGTGGGCAGAGGCCCAAAAGCAAGTACTTTCTCTCTCAAGCATGGGGGCTATTCACTTGGTACCAGAAGAGGAACAGGGACAAGGTTTCTACTCAAGACTTTTCCTGGTATCCAGAAAAGGCAGTTCATGGCGTCCTATCCTGGACCGGTCTACTCTAAACACCTTTTTTGTGGTTTCAAAAGTCAAGATACTGACTCTTCACCAGTTGCTCCCTATGTTGGGCAAGGACGTCTGGTTGGCAACACTAGATTTAAAGGGAGCATACCCGCATATCCCAATCAAGGAATCTTGCAGAAGATACCTACGCTTCAAAGCAGGTTACACACACTGTCAGTTCTCTGCACTGCCCTTTGGCTTATCTGCAGTGCCCAGGGTATTCACAAAATGCCTAGCTCCAGTCATTGCATTTTGCAGGCAAAGAAATATTCAAATATACCCATACCTGGACGATTGTCTAATTCAGGCAGAAAGCCAGGACATACCTTTGAATCATCTGGCCTTTGTAGAAGGGTTTCAAAACAGACCTAATGAAAGCCTTTCTTCCCCAGGATAAGGTCAGCTCCCTGACCTCCCAGCCTCAAAGCCCTTCTGCAGATCCAGCAAATAACTGCAAGGTAATTCCTACGGACCCTGGGCCTAACGGCAGCCACCATCCCCATGCTGTCACTAGCCAGAATGCACATGCGAAAGCTACAGTGGTATCTAAAAAACATATGGTAACAGCACCAACTTCCTCTAGAGCAAGAAGTCACTCTCCTGCCCTGCCTACAGTCAGAATTAAAATGGTGGATTCAGCAAGTTCAGCTGAATCCGGGCTTTCCGCTCCAGCTACTTCTCCCAAACCAGTTCATGCATACAGATGGTTCATACTTGGGATGGGGAGCCACAGTGGCAAGCTACAGGGTTCATGCAAAGTGGCACCCTTCCTTAAAGAACAAACACATCATTGTGAGGGAAATGACAGCAGTCCTGGCACTGAAAGCCTTCTTTCCACTCCTACAACTAGTTGTTCTCCAAATAATAGACAAGACCACAGTTATGTGGTACCTCAAGAAGCAGGGAGGGACAAAAGTGTACCACCTTTGCAGACTAATCTTACTAATCTGGGACCTCTCCTCACAACACAACTTGTCCTGCGAGGGGATGTAGGATACCTGCAGGGGCAACAGACAAGGGGATGTAGGATACCTGCAGGGGCAACAGACAAGCAGACCTTCTCAGCAGGACATCCTCTCCAAGTCACGAATGGATGCTGGACAGGAATGTCTTTCAAGATATTGTCCACAGATGGGGCACACCAAGTAGACTTGTTTGCCTCCCCGCAGAGCAGACAACTGCAGATATTCTGCTCCAAGACCTACTCCCCCACTAGCTTGGAGAGTAGACTCATTCAGCATTTCATGGAAGGGAAGTTTTCTATGTAACTTTCCTGCATTCCCATTAATTCAAAAAGTCCTCCTGAAAATCAGGAGACACCAACAAAAAATCTTGTTGGTGACCCCCTACTTCTCAATCTAACTATGGGCAATCACCACAAGTTACCCACAAGGTGGACCTTTTGACAAATCAAAAGGGAACCTTCATCCACCCACACTTGCAGATGTTGCCACTGACACTGTGGGTGATAAACTTCTAATTCGCTTCAGGCACCACTACTCAGAGGACGTGCTTTCAGTCCTGAGGGAGGCCAGGAAACATACTACAAGAAAATCTTACTTAGTTAAATGGTAGAGATTTTCAAAATGGTGTCTGGACCAAGGGCAGGGATCCATGCATTACAGATCCCCCCCCAATATGTTCTTCGTGTTTCATTGTTGCAGATTTTCAAAATGGTGTCTGGACAAGGGCAGGGATCCATGCATTGCAGATCCCCCCCCCCCATATGTTCTTCGTGTTTCATTGTTGCAGTCATCACACTTGGGTTATCTGCCTACAGGTAGCCCTCAGTCGGCCCGAATACCAGAGTCTTGGGATTTCTGCGTTGGATGCTGTCGCTTCTTCCATGATGTTAGGTCGTCAGGGGTATAAAACATGCAGCCGACGCCATTACATTAGCTTTTCTTGCCGTGCAGGAGGCCGAAGCAGAAGCAGTTAGCAAGTGCTGGTCAGCCGCTTCCTGAAATTTTAGTTTTTTGAGTTTCAAACCTGAAGTCTTCTAAAGCTAAGTACCCCGTTGGGGATCCTTTTTTCTTGCTCTAACCGGTGTCAGAAAAAGTTAACAATTGTCATGCCTGTGGAAAGGAAATATCTCAGAGATTTTCATTCTTACTGCGTCACCTGTTTAGGCCGAGACCACGATGTCCCTTGCTGTCGGTTTTGTGCTTTGTTCAACGCCCGAACTATTCATAGTCTGCCTATTTTTGTCACTAAATTCTTTCACTCTCATTCACAGTATTCCGAAATGGCTTCGATAAGCCATCCGACTGCCGAACATCCAAAAAAATGCAAGGATAAAGACAAGACTGCATATGTCCAAAACTGCCGATGATGCTTCCGTTAGCTAGTCGCCAGACCACTGGTACTCAGTGAGGTGCTTTCACAGGCCTCTACTGAGACCCATTCAGAGTCAGGTATGCCGCAAGATGCTTCTTCGACTATGGAACCTGTGGATGTCTCTACCTTGGATGGGTCCGGAGCCACTGTGCAGGCACTGGCTTCTGAGGGTGTATTCAGACCTTCCGATGTTCGTATTAAACAGACTACATTAATGACTAAAACTGCCGAATTTCTCAGGCTCAGAGTTCGCACTACGCCTAGGAAACAGATGACCAAAGCGCATTCTCAAGCTCCCATGCCACAGAAACAAATGCTTAGAATGGCTGAAGACCTTATTACTTTAATTAGTGGAAGCCAGCCTTCCCCCTCTGAAAGACAAAGAATTGATTTTCCTTATGATTTTACAGACCATGAGTCCGATGACTCTGACCCCTGTGATTACCAGGACATACCCTTACCTACCTATGAGGACTCGGATGCAGAGGATTCCATTTCCTCTGCCCCCCAGAGGACATTTCTTTCAGTGAAACCTTGCATATACCCTAAGAGAGCATTTCTGTTGGGAATGCAAGGGCTACCCACAGTCCAAAAAGAGACTCTGGGAATTTTTAGCTTGCCTCAGCATAGACCTCTAGCTATATCCCCTGTCTTGGATGACTTCATGGAATCCAGTCTTACCTCTGATACTTTACCACCAGCTCTTAGAAAGCCTGACAGGCACTACAGAGTACCCGACTGTCACAAATTTCTCTTTAAAAATCCCACTGCGGATCCAGAGACCATTTCCCAGGGGCATAAAGGTATTAAGGCTACTACAGCCAAAAACTGTACCCCTTCGGACAGGGATTCTAGGGTTTTAGACAGATGGGGTAAGAAGGTATATACCTCTGCAACTCTTGCCATCAGGGCTTTAAATTGCCAGTTTCACATTTTGAAGTACCAGCAGCATATTATGGAACTAATTAAACAAAAAATGTTGATTCCTGATTGTGCAGAAAATAGACTTGCAAGAGTTAATGCATTCGGCAAACCAAGTTGGTAAACATACTTTGCAGGGTGGTTTTAATGCCTTAGAAGCACCTTGCAGGGCTGCTGTCACTGGTCTGTTCTGAGAAGGCATGCTTGGCTGAAGGAACAAATCTTGCCAGATCATGTCAAGGCAAAATTACTTGATGCTGCATTAAACCAAGAATGTTTGTTTGGCTCTGAAGCAGAATAAGTTCTTAAAAAGATGGAAGAAAAAACTAAATCCATGCAAACTGTTAAAGATTTCCAACAGGTACAGCCACCTAGATTCAGTAGGCATTGGCCTTCAAAAAATTGGTCCTTTCCATTCCTTTCCAGACCTTCTCAGCCCAAACCCAGGGGCAACAGACCACAAAGACTCTACAGTCTCAGGGTATGCACATATCAAAACAATGGAGTGCTCCCTCCTCCAAAACTGGGAGTGGTAAGCCACCCCCCCCTATGGAAAAAGTTCACAGTGACTTGTCCTTAACCCTTCCCAGCCATGGCCAAGTACTTGCACCCCTAGGAGGAAAATTCGCCCTGCATGCGAAAAACTTGGAGTATATTACCCAGGACCGATGGGTCTTAAACATTTGTATTCCAGGGAGACAGATTCTATTTCCACACTCTGCCAACCCCAAGTGGATTGCCAGACCTTCCTCCAAATCAGTGGGCAGAGGCCCAAAAGCAAGTACTTTCTCTTCTCAGTATCAGGGCTATTCAACCTGTGCCAACAGAGTAAAGGGGACAGGGTTTCTACTCCAGGGTGTTCCTGGTGCCCAGGAAAGAGAACTCTTGGTGCCCTGCTCTGGATCTGTCAACCCTAAACACCTTCCTAGTGGTACCAAAATTCAAAATGCTTACACTCCAGCAGCTCCTTCCTATGCTAGCCAAGGAATCCTGGCTAGTCACCCTAGACTTAAAAGAAGCTTATCTGCACATACCCATAACAGAATCTTGCAGGAAATATCTACGTTTCAGGGCAGGCTCTATGCACTGTCAGTTCTCTTCACTTCCCTTTGGCTTATCTACTGCGCCCGGGGTATTCACAAAATGCCTGGCTCCAGCAATTGCTTAATGCAGGCAGAGAAATATTCAGATGTACCCATATTTGGACGATTGCATGACGCAAGCATACAGTCAGGAATTGCTACTTCAGCATCTGACGTTTGTAAAGAGACTCCTAACTTATCTGGGGTGTACCATCAATGAAAAGAAATCACATCTGGTACCCAGCCAAAAGATTGTATTCCTGGGAGCAAGCTTGAACACAACTTCCCAGATGGCATTCCTCACTCCAGAAAAGCAGGTTTATTTGACAACTTAATTCAAACTACTGGCCAGCCAAACTCTGCTATCTGTAAGAAAAATACTAAGCCCTAGTGTTCATGGCCTCATATATTCTACTGATTCCATATGCAAGACTGCATATGAGGAAACTCCAATGGTACTTAAGTCTCTGGTGTCAACATTCCCAGGACCTGGAAGTGGTGATTCCTATCATTCCTTGCCTAAGGACATAATTCCTTTGTTGGGCAGAGGCTTGCAACCACAGCAAGGGACTCCCTTTCTCACAACTCCCCACCGTTCAAACTCTGACAACAGATGCTTCAGACTATGCATGGGGGGATCACATGGCAGACAAATGCATTCAAGGCAAATGGAGCCCAGGACAAATTCACCTGCATATCAATCAAAAAGAAATGTTAGCTGTACAGAATGCACTGATGGCCTTATCCTGCCAGGACGACAACTGATAAAGACAGACAACACCACAGTTATGAGGTACATAAACAAGCAGGGGGGCGCTCACTCCTACCCACTCTGCAGGTTAGCCATGACTCTATGGAACACAGCCTTAAGCAACCAAGTGCACCTGCAAGCTCAGTTCTGCCAGGCAAACAAAATTCACTGGCAGACTACTTAAGCAGAAATCTAATGGACCCACACGAGTGGAAACTGGAACCAAACTCATTCAAACTTCTAATACACAGGTGGGGGACACCAGAGGTGGACCTCTTTGCGTTCCCCCCCAAAACCATCAACTATTAACAAATTTTGCACCAGAATTCCTAACAGCCAAGCTTAGAAAGTGGATGACCTACCCTTCACATGGGAAAACCTCTCAATGTATGCCTTTCCCTCTCTGCCCCTCCTTCCAAAGCTACTCCTCAAGATCAAACAGGACAGGCCAAGGACCATCCTTATTGCACCAGACTGGCCACGCCAGCACGGGTACCCATTCCTATGCAGTCTGACAGCAGTGCTACCATGGCACCTACAGCAGACCCCCTCTCTGCTGTTCCAGCAGGAGGGGCAGATTTTGCATCCTCAGCTGCAAACCTTGAACCTGGCAGCCTGGCTTACTCCCTGAATACATAACCAGCAGCCCTCAACAAGCAGGTGCTGTATGTTATCCTTGAGGCAAGGAGGCTCAGTACTAGGAAATCCTATTCAGAAAAGTGGAATAGATACTGTTCTTGGAGCCAGTCTCAAAGGAAGGACACAGCCGTGCCCTCCTTGCCTCAAATCCTAGATTACCTAGCAGAGCTGCTCCACAAAGGTCTCCCCTTCTCATCAGTTAAGATTTATGCTTCTGCCCTCTCATCTCATTACAACATTGAGCCACCCCTCTTCTCTCACCCTGTGATCAAACAGTTCCTGAGAGGAGCTAACAATTTAAGACCATCATGGAGAGCTGCCACTCCTGCCTGGGACCTTAACTTAGTACTAGAGAAGCTCATGCTTCCCCCTTTTGAGCCTGTTGCTACAGCAGAGATAAAATTCCTCTCTTGGAAAACAGCCTTACTGCTAGCCTTCACTTCAGCAAAAAGTGTCTGAGTTACAGGCCCTTATGGCTGTGGAACCTTTCATTGGCTTCCATGCGGACAGGGTTTCCCTCAGGACTAACCCATCTTTTATGCCCAAGATGGTATCCAGTGTGGCTTTAAACCAATCCATCCATTTGCCAACCTTTTTTCCCTAATCCTCAGAATAAAGGGGAAAGGATCCTGCACTCCTTGGACGTGCACAGACAGCTCAGGTTCTACCTTGACAGGTCTTAAACCTTTCAGAAAATCTGACCAGCTGCTGGTCAGCTTTGCTACAGGGGCAGAGGGCAAGGCCATTTTGAAACAGACCATTTCTAAATGGATAGCACACTGCATCCATCTGCTACAGACACCATGGAAAAGCTACCCCACAGGGGATCAGGCCTCATTCCACTAGCGCTACCTCAACCTCTACAGCTTTTCTCAGGGGAAGTCCCTACCAGGGATATCCTGGAAGCTGCAACCTGGAGTTCTGTACACACCTTCACCAAGCATTACCACTTGCCTATCTGTTCCAAATCCAGAGCTGGATTTGCTTCAGCAGTCTTGCAAGGCTTGCTAACCAGCCCTAATAATTCTTGACTGCCTTCACCCTTCCTCAGCTTTGGGAATCTACCCCAAGTGTGATGACTGCAGCAGTGAAAGAGGAAGAACATAGTACAGCTGTGTACACTTACCATAAATGTAGAAGTTAGTGTATTCACTGTTGCAGTCCTGGTTACCCTCCCCTCCAGCCCCATCTTTCTATACTTTATTCCTAGCCTCTCTTTTTGGCTATATCTTATGGAAGTGGCATTTACTTTTTAATGGAGGTGTTCCACACCATTTGATTGCTTCCCATTTTGGGGGCTGCTGACATCTGGGGCAAGAAAAACTGATGTAATGGTGTCGGCTGCATGTTTTATACCCCTGACGTCCTGATGTCATGGATGAGGCGACAGCATCCAACGCAGAAATCCCAAGACTCTGGTATTCGGCTGAGGGCTACCTGCAGACAGATAACCTAAGTGTAATGACTGCAACAGTGAATACACTCGTGCATCTGCATTTATGGTAAGTGTACACAACTGTACTTTGTAATGTAGTAATGAAACTAGCCTTGTTTTTCTTTTGTTTTTTTTTTTTTTGTTTTTTTTTTATTTCTATGTATTTATTTTTGTTACTGTGTTGCATTCTTTCTGTATTTGAATATTTTTTGTAACGTGTGCGGAGATTTTCTCCCCGGGCCTCCACTGCAAAATGAGCAATTACAGCCCAGTCAGACTTTCCTGGAAAATGCAAACTAAATATTTATTTATTTTATTTAAGTTTATGACCGGGAAGTCCACTGGGCCAAGAAGGGCCCGTTTTTCAGTGGAAGCTCCACTATAATTGCAAGTTACATTTCACATGTTACAAAAGGACATGGTTCATACAGCTAATTAAACATTTAAGATAAGCTCCGTGATATTTGCAATTTGCTTGTCACAATGATACAAAAATGAAAAGACACAATTCAGTACAGAAGTTTCAACATTTACATAAAGTGAATGTTTTTGTTATAAACTCAGTTGTAGGTTTAACATTTCAAAATCACTTTTTAAACACAATCTGAAACTCTATCTTAAAACCCATTGGTTATGTCCCTGTATAAATCCAGACTAATCTCGTACTATATCCCAAATACCCTCTCTTAAGACCTTTTTAACCATTACTTTCTAGTTACTAATGAAGTCTTGTACATAAAGTCTAAAATATCGTATCTAATGCTTGTAACATGTTTTTTGTATAAACTGTGAAGATTCCTGAACTGTTTAAAATATGTAGTATTTAACTGTATAACAACTAGTACCTGTATTAGTAGTGTAGCAATTTCTTGGAGCTGATCTCCCCGGGACTCTACTGAAAATGGACATAAATCCAGTTAGACTATCCCGGTCAACAAATGTAAAATAAATAAATCAACAGAGTTACGACTTTTGGTGACTGATGTGGCCTGAATTGCGGTAGTACTGATAGCAGCAATAATGAATGATTATTTTCTTACCAGATCATGTACGTTTTACTGAAAGCTAGATTCCCAATTTAAACACCTGTGTTATGCCCAACAATTACTGAAGATTTGGTTATTTCTGCTTTGCAGTGAGTGGTTGGTAATAGTGGCATTGGCCCTGACTTAATTGTGGAGTGTTTTAGTTGTAATCCATCGGGAGCCAGGGAATTTTGTTGGCTAGGCTTATGTAGGCCCTTGGGCCGATAGCCTAGTATCTACCTATGAACCTAAAATGTATATAAATTTATATATAAATAAATTTGTTCTTTCCAGATGCTGTTTATTTCATTACTGCTTTCCAAAAACTTTTGACAAGAAAGATGAAGCTAAATGGAAATGATTTGGGTACAGAACACTGATTTAGATCTTTCATCAGCCTCCATTGCTAGTGTGCTTGCCTTTCTGACAGAGCTTTTCCAACAAAGGTGATAGTTGCTAACAAACTTAATTGAGGAGTAACTGTTTCCTTCTTCTGTGATGGATTCAGACTACTACACTGACTTCTGGTAAGATCCATTGACCCTTCTTCAAGAGTGTATTTTGTTCCATGTTCCCAGTGGTAAAAACAGACCCATGTGGGATCTGATTTTCATGCTGGAAATGTTAACCAAACCACTGTTTGAGCCATTAAATTATGTGCCTGCCAGGTTTTTTTGTCATGGAAAACTGCCCTACTGGAGGTCAATATAATGGCTAGAAGAATTTTCCAGCTTCATGCTCTATCCCATCATAATCCATGCAACTTTTAATTTGGACAAAGTCACACTTCAGACTGATCAGTCTTTTATTTCCATACTCTGTACAAACCAATCTGAACCAGTCTGTATATTTACCATTTTCTTCCCCAAATATTTCCAGAGAATGTGAATGTCAGTTTCATTGTTTGAATGTTCAGTCAAATTCATTTTTGTATTGATCAAACAAAATATTTCAGAAAGAATGAACAACTTTGTGTCTTTCACTAGCTAGGAAAGATTTTAAGATGGTAGATGTTGGGCAGTAGACTGAAATGGCACTTTAGAGCTCAGGCTACGTCTAATGCTTTGTTATGCATCTCGTCATTAGAGGAGATTGCAACAGCTGCTACTTGATCATCCTAACATACCTTTGTCAAGCATTGCAGTTTGAGGAATGGCAAGATAACCTTCACTTTATTCCAGGGCGCACAAAACTGCAGCAAGCACTTTATACCTATTTTGGCACATGATTCCATAAAACATTACACTAAAAAAAATGTTAAAATAACTGACTTTTATATCTACACTACCCTTAATGCCTTAACCCCTTCCTTTTAAATACATGGTAAATTCCTCTCCGTTATTTAGTCCAGGTGGAAAACATGCATTTAATCTAACTTGCCAGCAGTTGCTAACATTATTAATATAGAATTCACCTGGACTAAGTAATAGAGAGGAATTTACCATGTATTTAAAAAGGAAGGGGTTAAGACATTAAGAGTAGCGTAGGTATACAAGTAATTTATTTTAAGATGTTTTGTTATGTGTAATGTTGTGTAATGTTTTATGGAATCATGTGACTGATCATGTGCCAAAATAGGTATATTTAAAGTGTGTTATGTAACGAATACTTCAGTCTGAAGAAGTATCTTCCTGTGATTGTTTTGGGAGACGAAAGGGCTTACTGGAGTTTTGTGTGCCTTGGACTAAAGTGGAGGTTATCCTGCCATTCCTGCATTTTTCTTCTGTATTCTACAGTTTTGCTGATGTCCTTCAGGGATGCATCTGCAGTCCTAACAAATGGGTTGTCCTGCCTCAGGCAGCCCTTCGGTCGGCCGGATTCCAAAGTCTGGGTCTGGCCTCGGCTGATGTCGCACTTCACCTGACATCATAGCTGCTGTCAATTGGGTATAAAGGCATCAGCCGACGCCATTTTTCTCAGTCTTTCTTGCCGCGCGGTGCCCGAAGCAGAAGCTGTTCGCAAGTGCCGGTCGGTCAGAACCAGAGATTACTACTACCGAAGACTTCTAAAAAGCTAAGTACCCCGTTGGGGACTCTTTCTTGCCTCAGCCGATGTCAGAAAAAGTAAATAACTGTTTAACTTGTGGGAAACAAATACCTCATAAGGATTTCCACTCTTACTGCCTTCCTTGCTTAGGCCCAGACCACGACGTAGCAGCTTGTCTAGCCTGTGCTTCCTTCAACCGACGGACACTTAGGCGTCAGTCGGAGTTTGCGGAGGAGTTTTTCGGCCCCGCTTTTGCTTATAACATGCCGTCGGAGACTCCGACTTCACAATTAGCTAAAAAACGTAAGGAAAAGGACCGACACTCGCGGTCCGCGGTTTCGGCCGAAACCACGGTTAAGCCAACCGCGAGTGTCTCGGTTTCGGCTGAAACCGAGTCCACGGTTCTTCCTTCGGCCGAAAGCATGCCTCCTACAGCCGAGGCCTCACTCAGCATGGCTGAACCTGCTACTGAAATTCCACCTGCAGTTGCAGGTTCTCAGGATTTATCAGATACTATTCCTTTAGACATATCTACTCCTGCACGTGGAGCTGCTAGGCCCCCTGCATCTATGTCTATCAAGGCTTTTTCTAGGGCTAAAGCAGCTAAATCTTCTAAGGCCTTGCCTGCTAAAACCCCCTCACACAGGCCTACCTCTAGTTCACAAATGCTCAGCCTGGCAGAGGATCTCATTTCTTTGATCAGGGGATCCCAACCTCACCCTGACAGGGCCTCTCATCCCCCTCCAGAGAAGAGGCCTAGAGCAGAGCCCCCTGAGCCACTTTCAACAGATTATTCCTCGGATGATTCAGAAAATTCAAATCCTCCAGAAGGCCCTTATTCTCCATATGAGGACTCTGATGCAGAAGATTCCATTCCTTCTGCCTCTCCTCCTGAGGAATTTTCTTTTGGGGAAACCTTGCATGCTATGAGAGAACAATTTCAATGGCAGGGCCAGGATTTTTCAGATTCAAGGAAACTGCTTAGGACCTTTTTACATTTACCACAGCATAGGCCTTTAGCCATTCCTCCAGTACTAACAGTTGTAGATGATGCATTTAATGATGCTTGTACTGCCCCTGACTCTCTTCCCCCGGCCCCTGCTAAGCCCGACAGATACTACAGGGTCCCGGACACACACTTTCACTTGTATAAGGCTCCTATTGCAGATCCTGAAACTATTTCACAGGGCCCCAAAGCTGTAGCAGCTGCCTCTGCCAAACCCTCCCCCCCCTGAAAGAGAATCTAGAGCATTAGAGAGATGGGGTAAAAAAGTTTATACTTCTGCTACGCTTTCGGCTAGGGCCTTAAACTGTCAATTCCACATGATTCAGTATCAGGAATTTTTGTTAGATCAGCTAAATAAAAAACTGTCTTCTCCTGACCCTATAGACCGTAAGTCCCTTCAGGATTTGGTACATAACACTCAGCAGGTCAGTAACCATTCCTTTAAAATGCGGCTATGATGCACTGGAGGCTTCCTTTAGATCAGCCATGACTGGCACAGTGATCAGAAGGCATGCATGGTTAAAAGAGCAATCATTACCAGACCATGTGAAGTCCAAGCTCCTAGATGCTCCCATGGAGAAATTTGTTTGGCTCCCCTGCACAGCAAGTGTTAAAGAAGGTGGAAGAAAAAGCAAAATCTGTCCAAACAGTCAAGGATTTCTTACAGGTCCAGCCTCCGAGGTTTAGTAGAAATTGGCCCTCGAAGAATTGGTCCTTTCCAGACACCTCCAGAACACAGAGAGGCAGAAATAGGCGCTCAAGAGGAAGAGGTCAATCCAGAGGTGCCTACAGGGGACGTCAGTGGCAGCCTAACAACCAAAGAAGTACTGCCACAGATCCAGCCACCACCACTACCACAGGGCAGTCACAATGACTTGCCTCTGATACCGCCTACCAGGGAACAACTGGAAGCACCCTTAGGCGGAAAGCTAGCCTTATTTTCAGTAAACTGGCATTGCATTACAGAAGACAAATGGATTTTACAGACAATAGACAAAGGCTACAGGTTCCACTTCCATACTCTACCAAGAAAGAGAGGAATGCCAAACCTACCACCAAACCAAAAAGCAAACGCTCTAGGACAAATCAACCACTTACTAAGGATGAGAGCTATAGAAAAAGTGCCATCTATGGAACAAGGACAAGGATTTTACTCCAGACTTTTCCTGGTACCAAGAAAAGAAAACCAATGGAGGCCTATTCTCGACCTGTCCGCTCTGAACACATATCTCATTGTTCCAAAATTCAAAATGCTGACCCTACAGCAACTTCTTCCCATGCTGGGCAAGGAGTCTTGACTGGTGACTCTAGATCTCAAGGAGGCATACCTGCACGTCCCTATACTACCAGATTGCAGAAGATACCTCAGATTTCTTGCAGGATCAGAGCATTATCAATTCTCAGCATTGCCCTTTGGCTTATCTACTGCGCCCATGTATTCACGAAATGCCTGGAATCAGTAATTGCTCATTGCAGGCATCAGGGAATTCAAATTTATCCATACCTGGACGACTGCTTGATACAAGCGGACAACAAGATCAAGTTAACAAGAGATTTGGAAAAGGTTATTCACCTACTGCAAGCCCTGGGATACACAGTCAACATAAAAAAGTCAAGGCTGGTCCCATCCCAAAGGATAACATTCTTGGGTGCAGAACTGGACACATCAAATCAAATGGCATTTCTCACAGCAGAAAAGCAAAAGCAACTACCACTCTATTTCATGGCATTAACAACGCAGAACCAGCTTACAGCAAGAAAAGTCCTGCAAGCCCTGGGTTACATGGCATCCTGCATAATATTGATTCCACATGCCAGACTACATATGAGGAAGTTGCAATGGTACCTAAGGAATTTATGGTCTCAGCACAAGCACAGCCTAGAAACCCAAATTCCAATAATTCCATGCCTGAAGCAAGAATTCTTGTGGTGGGCTCAGGCCTGTCAGTTGAACAGAGGGCTGCCTTTCCACAAGCCTCACCCAAGCCAGACTATCACTACGGACGCCTCAGACCTCGGATGGGGGTCCCCTCCCGAAGATTTTTCTTTTGGTGAAACTCTACATACTTTACAAGAGCATTTCTACTGGGCATGCCAGGATTATCCTCTGTCCAAAAAGAGGCTCGGAGAATTTTTAGATTTGCCACAACAACCTTTAGCAATCCCTCCAGTTCTGGATGTTGTGGATGATGTTTTTATGGAATCCAGTCTAACTCCTGATACTTTACCCCCTGCTCCAAGGAAACCAGACAGGTACTACAGAGTCCCTAACTCTCACAAATTTCTTTTCAAAAACCCTACTGCTGACCTAGAGGTAGTTTCCCAGGGGCCTAAAGGTATAAAAATAAAAGCATCTACAGCTAAGACTACTCCTTCGGACAGAGATTCCCGAGCTTTAGACAGATGGGGTAAAAAAGTATACACCTCTGCAACTCTTACCATTAGGGCATTGAATTGTATACAAGGTCTATGGACACAAGACCAGCTGAATCTACACATAAATCAAAAGGAGATGCTGGCAGTGAAGCAGGCAATTCAGACATTCAGACCGTTTCTTCAACAAGGTCATTTGCTGATAAGGACGGTCAACACCACAGTCATGTGGTATATCAACAAACAGGGAGGCACACACTCATATCCTCTATGCCGGATGGCAATGGACCTGTGGAGTGTGGCCCTGAACCTCAACATTCAGCTCCAGGCCATATTTGTGCCAGGAAAAGAAAATATACTAGCAGACACCTTAAGCAGAACTACCACGGATGCCCACGAATGGATGCTGCATCCAAACATCTTCAAATCTATAACACAGAAATGGGGGCTACCAGAAATAGACCTGTTCGCATCCCCACACAACCACCAATTGAGGAAATTCTGCACAAGGACATACCACCCTCTTGCTTGGAAGGTGGAGACTCTATCCTTCAGTTGGGAAAACCTGACAGCATATGCATTCCCACCTCTTCCTTTGATGCACAAAGTGTTACTGAAGATCAAAGAAGATCACCCAAGGATCATCCTGATAGCTCCAGACTGGCCGAGGCAGCATTGGTATCCGCTACTGAGGAGTATGTCTCGGGCACACGCATGGCCTCTGCCTCTAGTTCCTTTACTGCTAACACAGAACAACTTCAAGATCCTACATCCAAGCTTGAAAACTCTGCAGCTAGCTGCTTGGAATATTACATAAAACAAAATAAGCCAGTTTTATCTCAGAGGGTTAAAGACATTATCCTGGAAGCTCGCAGACCCTCCACAAGGAAAACTTATTCAGCCAAATGGAAAAGATACCTCATTTGGAGTACAGCAAAAGGAGAAGCTGTATCATTAGCAAACATAGCTAACATCATGGAATATTTAGCAGAGCTTTTCCACAGTGGCCTGTCTTACTCCTCCATTAAGATTCATGCATCAGCAATTTCAGCAGAATACAACATGGATCCTCCAGTCTTCTCTCACCCTCTACTCAGGCAGTTTCTGAGAGGAATTAAAAATGTAAAGCCTCCAAGGAAGCCACCTTTGCCTACATGGGATCTTAACTTTGTGCTGGAGAAGTTAACACTTCCCCCTTTTGAACCAGCAGCAACAGCAGAATTACAGTTCTTATCTTGGAAAACTGCTTTCCTGCTTGCAATCACTTCAGCAAGAAGGGTTTCTGAATTACAGGCTTTAATGGCAGTACAGCCCTTCCTTATCTTCCATCAGGATAGAGTGTCCTTGAGAACTAATCCTACTTTTATGCCAAAGGTGGTCTCCAGGGTATCATTGAACCAAGCAATCCACCTACCAACATTCTTCCCCAACCCACAGAACAGGGGGGAAAGACTACTACATACCTTGGATGTGCACAGGCAATTGCGCTACTATCTGGACAGAACCAAGAATAATAGAAAAACTGACCAGCTTCTGGTAGCATATGCAACAGGAATGGAAGGAAAAGCAATTTCAAAACAGACAATCTCAAAATGGATAGGAAATTGCATTAGATTTTGTTACTCCTTTCATGGAAAGACAACTCCAGAAAACATCAGACCTCACTCCACAAGGGCTACAGCCACTACTACAGCTTTCTTACGAGGAGTGGCTACCAAAGACATTTTAGAGGCTGCTACTTGGAGCTCCGTGCATACATTTGCCAAGCATTATAATCTACCTTTATATTCCAGATCCCGGGCAGGTTTTGCAACTGCTGTTTTGCAAGGGATCTTAGCTACACCATAATCATATTAGTGCCTCCTCCCCCAGTTTGGCTATGGTATTCTACCCATTTGTTAGGACTGCAGATGCATCCTTGAAGGACATAGTACAGTTTTGTACCTACCATAAATGTAGATGTCCGAGAGGTATGCATCTGCAGTCAGGATTACCCACCCTCCTTCCCCTCTGTGGTACTCCTAGGGTAATTGCCCATCTTAAGCTAGCTGGGGGAATCTATTATGGTGTATTTGTTTGTATATATGTATATACTTGTTTATTTTTGTTGCTCTCTACTGTTTGGAATCATTTGCATTAATCCAAATTTAGCCTTCCTAGAGGGCACCTGGCATCTGGGGCAAGAAACACTGAGGAAAATGACGTCGGCTGATGCCTTTATACCCAATTGACAGCAGCTATGACGTCGGGTGAAGTGCGACATCAGCCGAGGCCAGACCCAGACTTTGGAATCCGGCCGACCGAAGGGCTGCCTGAGGCAGGACAACCCATTTGTTAGGACTGCAGATGCATACCTCTCGGACATCTACATTTATGGTAGGTACAAAACTGTACTTTTTTGCTACTTTGAAGAGAGATTGCAGTGCGAGTAGTTGATCCAGTACTTGGACTTCATTTAAGCAACTATTCTTAAAGGCTTGTTGGCTTAGCCCATCCCATATCAGCTAGGGACTCTTTCCAAGGATTTCCAGTGTCTGGACAGCACCAGTGAAACACAGAAGGTGTTCATTATGATCACTGCTACAGCAGCATTAGTTGTATAGGTTGTATCTTGCAATAGAGTATAACAGATGACCAGCTTCCAAACTTTCAGGGCACCTTCCACAGGCCCAAACCATTCACACCAGCTGAACTAACTAAAAAGTCTGGGTTGGGTGCCAAGCCATTCAGGGCTGTCTTGCCACAGAGAAGAGCCCTTCTGTGGGCTTTCTAGGGCTGAGTGTTTAACACTGATGTTCTTTGTGTTTCACTGTTGCAGTCATCACTCTTGGGTTATCTGCCTGCAGGTAGCCCTCAGTTGGCCCGAATACCAGAGACTTAGTATTTCTGCATCGGCTGCTGTTGCTTCAGGGCTGACGTCAGGTCATCGGGGGTATAAAAACAGGCAGCCGACGCCATTACATCAGTCTTTCTTGCCTAGGAGCCTGAAGCAGTTTGCATGAGTGCCAGTCAGCCACTAGCTGAGTTTTTGTTTCCGAATTGAATCATCCTGAAGTCTTCTAAAGCTAAGTACTCTGTTGGGGATCCTTTTTTCTTGCTCTAACTGATGTCAGAAAAAGTTAACAGTTGTCTCCCCTGTGGAAGCAGGTACCACACTGAGATTTCCATTCTTACTGCGTCACCTGTTTAGGCCCAGACCACGACGTAACTTGCTGTCAGTTTTGTGCTTTGTTCAACGCCTGAACTATTTGTCGTCGGGCCCTTATTGTCGCTAAATACTTTGGCTGTCGATCTCCGTATTCCAAAATGGCTTCGGTAAGCCATCCGACTACCGATCTTCCGAAAAAAAGTAAGGAAAAAGACAGAGACAGACCGCTCAGGTCCAAAACTACAGACGATGCTTCCATTAAGCTAGTTGCCAGTTCGCCGGTACTCAGTGAGGTACTTTCGCACCCCCTGTTGCTCGCTTTGATGGATTTGCAGGCCACTACCGAGACCCGTTCGGAGTCCTGTATGCTGCGAGACTCTTCTTTGACTACGGAACCTGCAGATGTCTCTACCTTGGATGGGTCCGGAGCCGCTGTGCAGGCACCGGCTTCCGAGGAAGTTCTTCGCATTACCGATATTTGACCCAAACCGACTTCTTTCACGTCTTCAGTTCTTTCTAAACCTACCGAGTTTAAGGCCAAGAGTATGAGCCTACAAAGCCGATGACCCAAACTCAAGCACCTGTTACTTCGCCACAACATCAAATGCTTAAAATGGCAGAAGACCTGATTATCCTGATTAGGGGAAGCCAGCCTTAAGAGAAAGAGATCTGTCCCCAGCAGCTTTAACAGACCAAGAGTCCGACGACTCTGAGGTTTCGGAATATGAAGACATCATCTGCTTATGAGGATTCAGATGCAGATGATTCCATTCCATCTGCTTCCCCTCCCGAAGATTTTTCTTTTGGTGAAACTCTACATACTTTACAAGAGCATTTCTACTGGGCATGCCAGGATTATCCTCTGTCCAAAAAGAGGCTCGGAGAATTTTTAGATTTGCCACAACAACCTTTAGCAATCCCTCCAGTTCTGGATGTTGTGGATGATGTTTTTATGGAATCCAGTCTAACTCCTGATACTTTACCCCCTGCTCCAAGGAAACCAGACAGGTACTACAGAGTCCCTAACTCTCACAAATTTCTTTTCAAAAACCCTACTGCTGACCTAGAGGTAGTTTCCCAGGGGCCTAAAGGTATAAAAATAAAAGCATCTACAGCTAAGACTACTCCTTCGGACAGAGATTCCCGAGCTTTAGACAGATGGGGTAAAAAAGTATACACCTCTGCAACTCTTACCATTAGGGCATTGAATTGCCAGTTTCACTTGCTGAAATACCAGCAATATATTATGGAACTTATTAAGCAAAAATTATCTACCTTTGCAGACTGTGCAGAAAATAATTACAGGAGCTTATGCATTCTGCAAGCCAACTCAGCAAGCATACCTTGCAATGTAGCTTTGATGCTCTAGAAGCATCTTACAGGACAGCAGTCACTGGTTCTGTACTGAGAAGGCATACTTGGCTTAAGGAGCAGACGCTCCTTTGAACCAGGACAATCTGTTTGGCACCAAAGCAGAAGAGGTTCTAAAAAAGATGGAAGAAGCTAAGTCCATGCAGACAGTCAAAGATTTTTTGCAAGTGCAGCCTTCAAGTTTCAGTAGGCATTGTCCCTCGAAACATTGGTCATTTCCAGCCCCCTCAAGGCAATCTCAAACTAGACCCAGGGGAAACAGATCCCCCAGATTACAGTGTCAGGGTATGCAGACATTTAAGCAATGGAGTGCCTCCACTTCTAAAACAGGGAGTGCTAAGCCGCCCTTTTACGGAAAGAATTCACAATGACTTCTCAACTCCACTCCTCACCTCTGCCCCAACTGCTCGTGCCCTTAGGAGGAAAACCTGCCCATCATACAAAAAACTGGAC
Source organism: Protopterus annectens (assembly GCF_019279795.1). NCBI lineage: Eukaryota > Metazoa > Chordata > Ceratodontiformes > Protopteridae > Protopterus > Protopterus annectens. Next base: position 235,358,343 of record NC_056750.1, read on the forward strand.
CTCCATCACCAAAGACCGATGGATCCTCAACATTGTATCCCAGGGGTGCAAATTTTACTTCCACTCACTGCCAACCCCAAAAGGGTTCCCAGACCTTTCTCCAGACCAGTGGGCAGAGGCAGAAAACCAGGTTCAATCCCTGCTCTCCATAAGGGCAGTTTAACCTGTTCTTGCAGAACAGATAAGTACAAGGGTTTTATTCCAGACTTTTCCTGGTACCCCGAAAAGAGGGGCACTTGGCACCCAATCCTAGATCTTTCCATTCTAAACACCTTCCTGGTGGTACCAAAATTTAAAATGCTCGACCTTCAGCAGCTTCTTCCTATGCTGTCCAAAGATGGCCTGGTTAGCCATCCTAGACCTTAAAGAAGCCTATCTGCACATTCCTGTCAGGGACTTATGCAGGAAATACCTACGTTTCAGGGCAGGATCTACGCATTATCAGTTCTCTGCACTTCCCTTTGGCTTATCCATTGCTCCCAGTCTCTTCACAAAATGCTTGGCTCCAGCCATTGCCTATTGCAAACAGAAACAGATCCAAATTTACCCATACTTTGATTGCCTGATTCAGGCAGACAGTCAGGAAAAGCTGTTGCAGCACCTGACATTTGTAAAGAACCTTCTAACCTCCCTGGGGTACACGATCAACGAAAATAAATCAAAACTAGTCCCCAGTCAAAAGATTGTATTCCTGGGAGCAAGCTTGGACACAGCATCCCAGATGGCATTCCTTACTCCAGAAAAACAAGCCTATTTGACAGGCTACTTTACTCAAATGGCCACCAGAACACAGCTATCCACAAAGAAAATCCTGCAGGCCCTAGGGTTCATGGCCTCTTGCATTCTACCAATTCCATATGCCAGACTGCATATGAGGAATCTTCAATGGTACTTAAAAGGTGCCAACATTCTCAGGACCTGGAAACCATAATATCTATCCTACCTTGTCTAAGGACAGAGTTTCTTTGGTGGGCAGCAGCATGCAACCACAACAAGAGACTTCCCTTTACACAACCCCACGCTGCCCGAACCCTAACTATAGATGCATCAGACTATGCCTGGGGGGCACATCTGGATGACAAGTGCATTCAGGGCCACTGGAGCCCAAGACAAATTCATCTGCACATCAACCAAAAAGAGATGCTAGCTGTTCAGCTTGCTCTGACAGGTTTCAGATCACTACTCTCACCAGGATCCCTGCTAATAAAAACAGACAACACCACAATTATGTGGTAAATCAGCAAGCAGGGGGAACCCACTCTGCAGGCTAGCCATAGCCCTGTAGGACACGGCCTTGGACATGCATATTCACCTGCAAGCTCAGTGCCTGCCAGGCAAACAAAACTCCCTGGCAGACGACTTAAGCAGAAATCTCCTAGACTCACATGAGTTGCAATTAGATCCCAGCACCTTCAGCCTTCTAACCCAGAAATGGGAGACCCCAGAGGTGGACCTTTTTGCCTCCCCCCTACAGTTATCAGCTCAGCAAATTCTGTACCAGGGCACCTCACAGCAGGGCCTGTAAAGTGGATGCCCTACCCTTCCAGTGGGTAAACCTCTCAATCTATGCATTTCTCCCTCTGCCTCTTCTGACAAGGATATTACTCAAGATAAGGCAGGACAGACCAAGGGCAATCCTGATTGCCCCTGACTTGCCACGCCAGGATTGGTACCCACTACTGCGCAGCCTGTCACCAGTGCCACCCTGGCACCTACCCCAAATCCCAACCCTCCTCACTCATCAGGAGGGACCGATCTTACATCCGCAACTGCAAACCCTGAATCTTGCAGCCTGGCTTATTCCTTGAATTCTCCCCCAGTGACCACCCTTACGCAAGCAAGGTGCTGGATGTCATTCTTGAAGCCAGAAGACCCAGTACAAGAAATCCTGTGCTGATATGTGGAAAAGGTGTTGTTCCTGGATTCAGTCTAAAGGAGAGGGCACAACACTATCCTCCTTCCCTCCAATACTGGATTACCTAGCAGATCTACTCCACAGAGGCCTATCCTTCTCCTCCATTAAGATCCATGCCTCTGCCGTCTCGGCTCATTACAGCACTGAGCCACATCTCTTCTCTCACCAAACAGATGTTCATCGTGTTTCACTGTTGCAGTCATGACTGTAGGGTTCTCCCCTGCCGGCAGGCAGCCCTCGGTTGGCCAGAATCCCAAAGTCTGGGTCCGGCGTCGGCTCTTCAACCATGCTCCCTGACGTCAGAGTGCCAGGAGTACAAAGCTGACAGCCGATGCCATCTTCTCCAGTCTTTCTTGCTGTGCGGTGATAGCAGTTCGCAAGTGCCGGTCGGCTGACTCCTGACAATTTTTTCTGATATATTTCAGTCCGAAGATTCTCTTCTCCACTCAAAGCTAAGTACCCCATTGGGGAAACTTTTTTCTTGCTCCACTCCGATGTCAGAAAAAGTTAATAATTGTATTTCATGTGGGAAGCAAATACCTCATAAGGATTTTCATTCTTACTGTATTCCTTGCTTAGGCCCTGACCACGACGTAGCTAGTTGTCGGTTTTGTGCTAGATTCAATCAACGTACAATTAAGCGAAGGTACGATTTTGCTTTTCATTACTTCGGTAGGCGCTTTAACTACAAAATGTCGTCGGATACGGTTCTGGCTACCGGAGTTCACAAACGTCGCAAGGATAAAGACAGGCCTCCGAGGTCCAAATCTGATGATAGCGCACAAGCGGAGCCAGCTTCAGGTTTGGCCGTCATCAGTGAGGCGCTTTTGCAGCCCTTGTCATCGGCCATTTCAGAACCGATGGCCGAAACGGACTCTCATGAGGAGCCAACCAGGCCTTTAAATATTTCTGTTGCAGGACCTTCGGACAATGCTCCTTCGGATGGGTCTGGAGCCGCTGTGCAGGTACCGGCTTCCGAAGGGGTTTTCAGGCCTACTCAGCTTCTAATAAAGGCAAAGCCAAAGACAAAGGCAAAGACTCCTTCTAAATCAAAGACTACAACACAGGCCTCTTCTGAACCGGCTCCCAAGTCACAGAAACAGTTACTCAAGATGGCGGAGGATTTACTTACTATGATTAGGGGTTCACATCCCCCTCCAGATAAAAGGCCAAGGCAGGATGTTTATTATGATTCCTCTGATCGGGCTTCTGTTTCCTCAGTTTCTTCTTCTGATCAGGAATATTCTTTCCCTCCTTATGAGGATTCTGATGCTGAAGAATCCATTCCTTCAGCTTCTCCCCCCCGAGGATTTCTCTTTTGGGGAAACTTTGCATGAAATGAGGGAACTTTTCCACTGGGAAGGACAGGAGTATTCGGAATCTAAGAAAAGACTGAGGGATTTTCTTCTTCCCCAACATAGACCCCTGGCTATTCCTCCTGTTTTGGATATTGTGGATGATGCCTTTTCAGAGGCTAACTTAACCCCTGACTCTCTTCCTCCTGTTAAGCCTGATAGATATTACAGGGTTCCTGATTCCCATCAGTTTTTATACAAGAACCCTTCTGCTGACCCTGAAACCATTTCTCAGGGTCCTAAGGGAGTTAAGGCCGCTTCTGCCAAAAATCCCATTCCTACTGAAAAGGATTCTCGATCCTTAGAAAGATGGGGCAAAAAGGTGTACACTTCTGCTACTTTGTCCATTAGGGTTTTAAACTGTCAGTTTCATATGCTAAAATACCAGCAAATTCTCTTGTCTGTTTTAAAACAAAAGCTTACTTCCATTTCTGCTTGTGCAGATGATAAGGAATTACATGACTTATTGCATGCCACTGAACAAGTTGGGAAGCATGGTTTACACTGTGGATTTGATGCCTTGGAGGCTTCTTGTAGTGCTGCGGCCTCTGGCACAGTCATTAGAAGGCATGCATGGCTAAAGGAACAAAATTTGCCTGAACAGGTAAAGGCTAAATTATTGGATGCTCCAGTTCAGCATAATGTTTTGTTTGGATCAAAAGCTGAAGAGGTGATTAAAAAGATGTAGGATAATTCGAAATCCATGCAAACAGTTAAAGATTTCTTACAAGTACAGCCACCTAGATTTAGCAGGATTTGGCCTTCAAAAAATTGGTCCTTTCCCACTTCAGACAGGCTTCAGAGGGGTAGATATAGACGCTCTAGAGGAAGCCCTCAAACACAAGCTTCTTATAGACCAAGACAGTGGACTGCTTCCACCCCTAGGGGAGGAGTGGACAGGTCACAATCTCAAAGGAAACAAACTCAATGACTCCCTCTGTTGGGCTACAGGAACTTCTTGCCTGGAAGCCCCCCTCGGAGGAAAACTCTCTCTTTTTTATCAAAATTGGACTCAAATAACCCAAGACAAGTGGGTTTTGGATGTGGTTTTAAGAGGTTACAAATTCCACTTTCATACCTTGCCAAGGCCAAGCGGATGACCAGACCTTCCAAAACATCAATGGATGTGGAGGCCTTAAACCAGGTGGAAGCTCTTTTGGCTATGAATGTCATAGAACTGGTTCCACTTTCGGAGATGGGAAAAGGTTTTTACTCGATGCTCTTTCTAGTCCCAATGAAGCAAAACTCATGGAGACCCATTCTGGATCTGTCGGTCTTGAACACCTTTCTAGAGATTCCAAAATTCAAGATGCTTACTCTACAGCAGCTACTTCCAATGCTGTCCAAAGATGCATGGATGGTAACTTTGGATTTAAAGGAGGCATATTTACACATTCCCATCAGGCAGGATTGCAGAAAATACCTCAGGTTCAAGGCCGGATCGAGGCACTTTCAATTCTCTGCGCTGCCCTTTGGATTGTCTACTGCGCCCAGGGTCTTCACCAAATGCCTGGCTCCAGTAGTAGCTTACTGCAGACTCAAGGGAATTCAAATTTACCCTTATCTGGACGATTGTCTAATTCAGGCAGACAGCAAGGATGTCTTACTCCAGCATCTAGAATTTGTACAGAACCTCCTCAAGTTCCTGGGTTTCTCTGTAAACATAAAAAAGAAATTTGACACCATCACAACAGATAACTTTTCTGGGTGCACTTCTAAACACCACAACCCAGATGGCATTTCTGACATCCGAAAAACAATTACAGCTGGCTTCAACTTTCAGAACCTTGGCAACTTTAACTCAACTATCTGCAAGGAAATTCCTGCAGGCTTTGGGTTACATGGCCTCCTGCATCCTTCTCGTACCATATGCAAGACTACACGAGGAAAATACAGTGGTACCTAAAAAGTGTATGGTCTCAGCATTGCCACAGTTTAAACATACTGATCTCCGTCCTTCCTTGCCTTCAAAAGGAATTTCTTTGGTGGTCCAGGGCATGTGCTCTAAACAAAGGAAAACCCTTCTGTCTGCCTCCTGCCACGCAGATTCTAACCACGGACGCCTCGGATTATGCTTGGGGAGCCCATTTTCAGGGCAATTGTCTGCAGGGCCTTTGGGCAAAGGATCAGAAGCACCTGCATATCAACTTAAAGGAAATGTTAGCCGTTCAGAAAGCTCTATTGGCCTTCAGGAATCTTTTACACCCAGGACAACTTCTAATACGGACAGACAACACCACAGTTATGTGGTACATAAACAAGCAAGGGGGATCTCATTCCTACCCCCTTTGCAGACTAGCCATGGATCTATGGAACACAGCTCTAGCTTGCAATCTGGATCTTCAAGCTCAATTTCTACCTGGGAAACAAAACTTCCTGGCAGGCAGTCTGAGCAGAAACCTTTCGGATCCACACGAGTGGATGCTGGACACCAAAATATTCAGGATGATAACAGCAGTCTGGGGATGTCCTCACATAGACCTTTTTGCATCCCATCTCAATCATCAACTACGGAATTTTTGCACCAGGACTTTCCACAGAGAAGCTTGGAAAGTGGATGCCCTGTCATTCAGTTGGAGAAATCTCTCGGGATATGCCTTTCCGCCTCTTCCTCTTCTTCCACGGGTTTTATTGAAGATAAAACAGGACAAGCCCAAGATGATGATCTTGCTGGCTCCAAATTGGCCTCTGCAGTTTTGGTATCCAACTCTAAAAAACCTATGCCTGGAGCCCCCTTGGGTTTTACCTCAGTCTCCGAACCTTCTGTCCCAACATCAGGGTCGGGTTCTACACTCTCATGTCAGAACTCTCAGCCTGGCGGCCTGGTTAATCCAGGGCCTTTGATTTTTTCTTTCCTTCCCAAGCAGGTTATGGATGTCATTTTAGAAGCCAGACGTCCTAGCACTAGAAAATCTTATGCAGGAAAATGGAAAAGATTTTGTTCCTGGATGCAGGCTCAGGATTCTGATCCTCTTCGTCCTAACATTCCTTTGATTTTACTTTACCTGACAGATCTCTTGCATAAGGGTCTCTCTTTCTCTTCCATTAAGATACATGCCTCCGCTATTTCCGCTCATTACAATACAGACCCTCCAATCTTTTCTCACCAGCTCATGAGACAGTTTCTCAGAGGAGCTAAGAACTTAAGACCTCCAAGATCTCCTCCCATTCCTGCTTGGGATCTCAACTATGTTTTGGAAAAGCTCACCTTATCTCCTTTTGAGCCTGCTGCCTCTTCTGACATCAAGTTTTTATCTTGGAAAACAGCCATCCTGTTAGCTCTGACCTCTGCCAGGAGAGTTTCAGAGTTGCAAGCTCTTATGGCTGTGGAACCTTATATTATTTTTCATCAAGACAGGGTGTCTTTAAGGACTAATCCTACTTTCATGCCTAAGGTGGTTTCCAAAGTGGCTTTAAATCAAACTATTCACTTGCCAACTTTTTTCCCCACTCCTCAAAATAAAGGGGAAAGGATCTTACGTTCCTTGGATGTACACAGACAACTACGTTTTTACCTGGACAGAACCAAGGACATCAGAAAATCAGAGCAATTGTTTGTTTCTTATGCTCCAAGTTCCCAAGGTAAAGCCATTTCAAAACGGATTGCTCATGGAATCAGATTTTGTTATTCACACCATGGAAAGCAAATCCCAGGGAGTATACGGACTCATTCCACCAGAGCTGCTGCCACTTCTGCGGCCTTCCTTAGGGGAGTTCCTACCAAAGACATTTTGGAAGCTGCAACTTGGAGTTCAGTGCATACTTTTTCTAAGCACTACAATCTACCTCTCTACTCTAAGTCTAGGGCAGGCTTTGCCTCTGCAGTCTTGCAGGGCCTTTTAGCTGCCCCTTCTTCTTTATGACCACCTCTTGAAAAAGCCTGACATCTATGCAGGCGAAAGCGCTTGATTTATCAGTGTTTCGTTTACCTTATTGTGTTGTTCGTGTTCAATAAAGGATTTATCTACAGTTACAGCTTGGAGAGGTTCATTGGACTACCACGGTGCTTACTGCTTTCTTCCTTTTGGTTGTTGGGACTTAGTTCGTGGTTTGGTTTATGACCACCTCCCTTTCTTTCAGCTTTGGGATTCTACCCTACAGTCATGACTGCAACAGTGAAACACGATGAACATACTACAGTTGTGTACACCTACCATAAATGTAGATGTTCGAGTGTCTTCACTGTTGCAGTCTGGGTTTCCCTCCCTCCTGTCCCCTCTTATTTTTACTTTTGTGCATTTCCTTTTTTCACCATTCTTCTGAGGTGTATTTGCAAAGGTTATGGGACCTTTTTCATTTTGGGACTCCTAACATCTGGGGCAAGAAAAACTGGAGAAGATGGCGTCGGCTGTCAGCTTTGTACTCCTGGAGCTCTGACGTCAGGAAGCATGGTTGAACAGCCGACGCCGTACCCAGACTTTGGGATTCTGGCCGACCGAGGGCTGCCTGCCAGCAAGGGAGAACCCTACAGTCATGACTGCAACAGTGAAGACACTCTAACATCTACATTTATGGTAGGTGTACACAACTGTACTTTCCTGAGAGGGGCAAACAACTTAAGGCCACCAAGGAGTGCACCCACCCCTGCTTGGGACCTTAACGTTGTACTGGAAAAGCTCACACTACCCCCCTTTGAGCCTGCAGTGTCAGCAGAGTTAAAATTCTTCTCTTGGAAAACAGCCTTGTTTCTGGCCATCACTTCAGCTAGAAGAGTGTCTGAGCTGCAAGCACTTATGGCTGTGGAACCCTTCATTATTTTTCATCTTGACAGTGTCTCCCTCAGCACTAATCCTTCCTTTATGCCTAAAGTGGTGTCCAGTGTGGCTGTCAACCAATCTATCCATTTACCTAACTTCTTCCCTAATCCTCTAAATAAGAGAGAGGATCCTGCACTCCTTGAACGTGCACAGGCAACTCAGATTCTACCTTGATAGGACTAAGGCCTTCAGGAAATCTGACCAATTAGTAGTCAGTTTTGCACCAGAGGCAGAGAGCAAAGCCATTGCTAAACATATTCCAAATGGATAGTTCACTGTATCCATTTCTGCTACAAACACCATGGGAAACCAACTCCTCAGGGGGTCAGAATATATTCCACTGGGGCAACTTCTACCTCTACAGCATTCCTCAGGAAAGTCAATACCAGGGACATTCTGGAAGCTGCTACCTGGAGTTCTGTTCACACCTTCACTAAGCATTACCACCTGCCTAGCTTTTCCAAATTCAGGGTGGGATTTGCAACAGCAGTCCAGCAGGGAATACTAGCCAGCCCCAACTCTTCTTTACGGCCTCCACCCTTTCTTCAGCTTTGGGAATCAACCCAAGTGTTGATGACTGCAACAGTGAAATGCAAAGAACATAGTGCAGTTGTGTACACTTACCATAAATGTAGATGTTCGAATGTATTCACTGTGGCAGTCTTGGCTTCCCACCCTCTAGCCCCCTGGTCTCCATCTCTTCATCACTCCTTACAGGGCTATTGGTATTTACTTTTTACTGGTGGTGTTTTTCCACCATAACTTAGCTCCCTATTTGGGGAATCCTGACATTTGTGGCAAGAAAAACTAATGTAATGGTGTCTGCTGCCTGTTTTTATACCACTGATGACCTGACGTCAGTCCTGAAGCGACAGGAACTGACGCAGAAATACTAAGCCTCGGGTGTTTGGGCCAACTGAGGGCTACCCCTGGCAGGATAACCCAGGTGTGATGACTGCAACAGTGAATACAGTCTAACATCTACATTTATGGTAAGTGCACACAACTGTACTTTTTTAGAGCCAAGAAGACAGCTGTCATTTCCCTGATCTTGATGTGATTGGCCTGTAAAGAGGGATGCCATTTTTCTTGAATCCTGTAGGAAGCCAGAGTTGCTCCCCAACCTGAATCTGAGGCACCTGTATGCATTGTTTGAGTTTGGGTGGGGGTTTGTAGTGGGAGCCCTGGGTTAGGTGGACTCGCTGGATCCACCAGTTGATTTCTGTCTTTATACAGGGAAAGAGGGGAATGACTTGCTCTAAGTGATGTAGGTGTTGGGAACAGATGCTTTTGAGGTAGCACTGTAGCTTGTGCATGTGCATTCTTGCCAGTGGTAACATGGGGATGGCAGCTGCCATTAAACCCAGGAGACTGAGAAATTGCCTTGCCATCACCTTCTGGGATAGTAGGGTTTCCTGATCGTGGGAAGTCAGGGAAAGAACCTTGTCCTGTGGGAGAAAAGCCTTCATTTTTTCTGTTCTGATTCTGCAGAGTAGGAAAACCTTGTCCTGGGCTGGGATCAGGGAGGAAGGTTGATGGTGAACCCTAGATTCTGCAGAAGGGACATGTTGAAGGGTAGGTGCCTTGAGAGAGAATCTTTGGACTTAGCCAGTATCAGGTTGTCACCCAGATAAGGGTAAATCTGGATTCCCTGAGTTCTGCATAAGGCAATCTCTGGGGCTAGGCACTTTGGTTTATCCACAGGCCCCCCTGAGCCTTCACAAAGGGCAAGGCAGTAAATTATAAATGAGAGGAAGGTCCAGAGAAATGCATGAATTGTCTGTGGGAAGTCCTGATGGGTATGTGTAGGTAGGCCTCCTTTAGGTCCAGGGTGGCCATGAAAGCTTTGGCTGAAATTAGAGGCACCAGGGTGGGGAGGGAAAGCATTTTGAAAGAGGGTGCCTGCAGGTGAAGATTTAGGTAGGACAGGTCCAAGATGCGTCTCCAGGGCCCATCTTTTTTTGGGGACCAGGAAAAGACAGGAATAGAAACCCTTTCTTTCTTATCCTGAGGGGGCAAGTTCTGTGGTGCCTATTTTTAGAAGGTCTGTCAGAACTTGTGGCATGAGATTGACCTGTTTTTGGAAGGGGGGGGGGGGTGGAATGCCTTTCCTGATTGTTTTTTCTTTCCAGGATAAGGAAGTACCCTTTTTGGATAATGGTTAAGACCCATTAGTCTGTGGTGATGGATTGCCAAAGGGGAAGACAGTGGGAAAGGTGTGCTGAAAGGGGTAGGTGGTCAAGGCAGTCGCACATTACTGGGGCTTCCTCTGCCCTGAAAGGATTGTCTGGGTTGATGAGGTGGAGCAGAAGGTCTGTCCGTGGATGGTCATCTAGCCCCTCTTCTAGATATGGAAGAGGAGGCAGAAGTCTGAGGATTACACCTCACAGAGGTGGGTTTAGCAGGGTATTTCCTATAATACTTGGTAATGGGGGACACCAGAAGATGCTTAATGTCCTGTAGTTCTTTACTTTTTTTCTGCAAATTCTTAGAGGTCTGCAGATTGTTTACCAAAAAGGACATTGTGGTCCAGGAGGTTCTGAAGTCTTAACCTTGAATACCGCTTGAGGACAGAAGCAGATGCTGCAGATCTGGCAGGTGCTTCTGCAGCATCGTAGCTGCATTTGATGGAGTGCCTGACTACCTCTTGGGCCAAGGACAGCTTGGTGGTAATGTCAGTGTTAATGGGACTGTCGGGCAAAGATGCCAGCATGGAGGAGGCTTGAGAAACTAAGTCGAGAGTGTATTTAGTCAAGTGGATCTGATAATTTATGGCTCTGAATGCCAAAGTGGAAGATGTGTATACCTTCTTTCCCATCCTATCCATATACTTGATATCTTTATCAGTGGGTAGGAAGGAGGCAGAAGGCAGCAGTCTAGATTGCTTATCTGCAGTGGTGACGATCGCGGCTGGGTCCGTCAAGGGCGGTTTAACCAGGAATTTCTGGTCCTCTGGTACTTTATAGAAGCAGTCAGGGTGCTTAGGGGCCCAAGGCTGGGAGTCTGGAGCCTTAGAAGCCGAGTTGAAGGCATCCAAGTAAGCAGGTAGAACCAGAGGAACCCCCAAAGAGGAGGGTGATTCTACTTGCAGAAGCTCAAAGTATCTTTTTTGTGCGTCAGTCATTTGGGACGTATCTCATTTTAAGTAATCCTTCATCTTGGTTGATGGCCTTACTAAATGTAATATCCTCAGGAGGAGAATCCCCTTCCACAGATTCCTCGTCGGTAGAGGAATATTCCTAGGGGGAAGCAATCTGGGATGCATATGAAATAGAATCCTCTTAGGGAGAGAAGGAAGAATCATGCTCTAACTTCCTGACTTGAGAGGTCATGGGTGGGAAGGAAGAGGCAGAAGCAAGCCTAGGGCTCAATAGAGGCAGAACGGAGGGGGGCTGAGGCTGAATGCCTTAGGACCGTAAAGCCCTGCATGAGAGGAGATGAAAACCTGCCAGTCTGGTATGGTTCTGTAGAGGAGGAGGTATGCTTAATTTTTATTTTTTATTTTTTGGCCGGGTTGGAAGTAGCGAGCGGTTTGGTGTCAGGTTTGGAGATTAATACATCTGAAGTCTGAAGTACCACCGAAACTGATTCCTCCTCAACATTGACGGTAGTCGTCTGATCAAGCGCTGAGGACATGCCGGTCATCAACTGTGCCACGGCTTCCTCAAGGGATGTCATTGCAGTTGACGGATCGCCGAGCGTGCCTCAACCCCCTAGATTGGCAGTTGGCGGTGCATCGGTAAGCAGAGCGGTAGGCGAGGAAGGCCTAAGAATCTTAGCCTTCTTGTGCTGAGGTTCGGGTGCAGCCTCTGATGCGGGATCACTTCTAAGGGCTTACCGCTTAAGGCGCTCGTTTTCAAGGTAGAAGTTTAAAGTGGCCAGGCTGCTGCGAAGGGTCTTCGGCACAAAAGATTGACAAATTGGGCAGGAGGAGTGATCATGTTCCAGGCCTAAGTATACTAAAATAAAAAAAAATACCTATCATGAGTGGCCCTATGGGGTATTTGGTGCCCGCATTGGCACTTTCCCTTTTTACCTGACATCAGCTAAAGGCTGCAACAACCAAGCCAAAGCAATAATAATTGGCAAAATAAGAAAACTAGAGACCCAAAAGGTTGCTTATCTTTAAGATGCAACGTCTGTGAAGCAGCAATTGCACTATGCGTAGGTAGTCTGCGGCTGAAAAGTTCTGAGGATTGTGCGTGCAGACGTCACATTTAAAGCCCCTGGTTTATGGCCTTGCGAGTGACGTCCAACGCACACTGCAACAGCCAAGCTGAAGCTTTTGTATAGAAGCCGACGTACGAGTTGCCTGAGGGCAGGAAATCCCACATCTGAAATACTGCATTATAGGAATAGAAGGACATTGGATGCTTTCATACCCTCGATATCCACAGACTACTCTGGTGCTATCGTTAGAGAGAAAAATGTTTTAGAACTTCTGATCATTGGTGTATTTCTTGGGAAGTAAGAAAAGACATCCTGTGTAAAAGCAGACTATTTCAAAATGGTTGTCACAAGCTGTTAACTTTTGATGTTCATCGTGTTTCACTGTTGCAGTTATTACACTTGGGTTATCCTGCTGGCAGGCTACCCACAGTCGGTCTGAATTCCAAAGTCCTGGTCCGGTGTCGTTTGCTGTTGCCTCTTCCCTGATGTCAGTGCGCCAGGGGTATATTAGATGCAGCTGACACCATTTTCTTCAGTCTTTCTTGCCGTACGGTGCCCGAAGCAAAAACAGTTCGCAAGTGCTGGTCAGCCGACTCCTGAGATTTTCGAATTTGAATTTCAGATCCAAAGTCTTCAATAAAGCTATGTATCCCCTTGGGGAAACTTTTTCTTGCTCCAGTCCAATGTCAGTAAACGTTAACAATTGTATTTCTTGTGGGAAGCAAATACCTCAGAAGGATTTTCATTCTTACTGTATTCCTTGCCTAGGCCCTGACCACAATGTTGCTAGTTGCCGGTTTTGTGCTAGATTCAAACAACGCAGTATTAAGCGTCTGTTCGATTTTGCTTTTCATTACTTTGGCTGAAGGTTTAACTATATAATGCTGTCGGAACAACCGATGACCGGAGTACATAGAAAGCGCAAGGACAAAGAAAAAGACAGGCATCCGAGGTCCAAAACTGATGACGAAGCCTCTTTTAGGCCAGTCGCCGGTTTTCAGTGAGGTGCTTTCGCAGCCCTTGACACCCGCTATCTCAGAGCCACAGGCCGCCTCCGACTCCCACGTGGAGACAGCTAGTCCTCTGGAAACTCAAGATGTTCATTGTATTACCCTGCTGCAGTCATCACACTTGGGTTATCCTGTCGTCTGGAATTCCGGCCGACTTCCAAAGTCTTGGTCCGGCGTCGGTTGCTGTCGCCTCTTCCCTGACATCAGTGCGCCAGGGGTATATATAGTGCAACCGACGCCATTTTCTTCAGTCTTTCTTGACGCACGGTGCCCGAAGCAGAGTTAGCAAGTGCTGGTCGGCCGACTCCTGAGATTTTCGAATTCGAATTTCAGACCAAAGTCTTCTATAAAGCTAAGTACCCCATTGGGGAAACTTTTCTTGCCTCAGACCGATGTCAGAAAAAGTTAACAATTGTATTTCTTGTGGGAAGCAAATACCTCATAAGGATTTTCATTCTTATTGTATACCTTGCCTAGGCCCAGACCACGACGTCACTTCTTGTCGGTTTTGTGCTAGGTTTAATAAACGTACTATTAAAAGACGCTTTGATTTCGCACAACACTACTTCGGTAGGACATTTAACTACACCATGCCGTCGGAGCAACCAACTACCGGCGTGCACAAAAAACGCAAGGATAAGGAAAGACAGCCCAGGCCTAAGCCAGATTCCGAGGCCTCGGCTGATCCGGTCTCCTGTCCTCAGTGAGGCTCCGATGCAGCCCCTGACTACCGCAGATCTGGAACCCGAGACCGCTACGGAATTTTTTGGTGGAATGCACCAGGCCGACGCAGCCATTTAGTTCAGGCCCTTCTGACGACATTGCTACAAAAGACGTCGGTGCTTCAGAAACGCCATCAGTTTCTGAAGGTGTTTTCAGACCGACGACTCTCACCATTAAAACGTTTTCTAAATTGAAGACTCCCTACTAAATCTAAAAGGACTGCTCTTCAGTCTCCTGTTCAAGGCCCCATGCCTAAGAAACAGATTCTCAAAATGGCTGAAGATTTAATTTCTTTAATCAGGGCTTCCCAGCCCCCTCCTGACAAAAGGCCTAGACAAGAGGAAGATTATGCATCCTCTGAACAAGTGTCCATTTCTTCAGACTCCTCTGAGTACCAAGATTACTCCTTCTCTCCTTACGAAGATTTTGATGCTGAGGACTCTATTCCCTCAGCTTCTCCTCCTGAAGAGTACTCCTTTGGAGAAACTTTACACACTATGAGGGAACATTTTCACTGGGAGGGTCAGGACTACTCTGACTCGAAGAAAAGGCTCAGAGAGTTTCTTTTGCTCCCCCAACACAGACCACTTGCCATCCCTCCAGTTTTGGACATTGTGGATGATGTCTATTTAGAATCCAGTTTGAACCCCGATTCTCTTCCTCCTGCTCCGGCTAAGCTTGACAGATACTATAGAGTGCCTGATTCACATAAATTTCTTTACAAAAGCCCTGTAGCTGACCCAGAGACCATCTCCCAGGGTCCCAAGGGGGCTAAGGCTTCTATGGCGAAAAACCCAGTACCTTCTGAGAAGGATTCTAGAGCACTAGACAGGTGGGGGAAAAATTTACACCTCAGCCACTTTAGCTATGAGAGCACTAAATTGTCAATTTCATATGCTTGAGTATCAGCAATTTCTGATCTCTCAGTTAAAACAAAAGATAACCTCCCTCTCTCAACAATCTGAATTGAAAGAAGTACAGGATTTGTTGCACGCCACCGAGCAGGTGGGCAAACATACCTTACAATGTGGGTTTGATTCTCTAGAGGCCTCCTGCAGAGCAGCTGTCACTGGATCAGTTATACGTAGGCATGCCTGGTTAAAGGAACAAAGTCTGCCTGATCATGTTAAAGCAAAACTACTAGATGCTCCCTTACAGCAGGATGTTCTTTTTGGAGTTAAAGCAGAAGTAGTTTTAAAGAAAATGGAAGATAAGGCGAAATCAATGCAGACAGTCCAAGATTTCCTACAAGTACAACCCCCTCGCTTTAGCAGAAACTGGCCAACAAAAAATTGGTCCTTTCCAGACACTGACAGACCTCAGAGGGGTAAATACAGATGCCCAAGGGGCAGAGGACAACCACAAGCCCAGTATAAACCTCGCCAATGCGGCACTCCAACCCAGAAGGGAGGAGAAGACAGGTCTCAACCCACCAGAAGGCAAACTCAATGACTTGTACCTCAGCTGGCCAAACAAAGCTCTTTTGTCAGCCCCCTTGGGGGGAAAACTAGCTCTATTTGCAGACAACTGGCACATGGTCACAAAGGACAAATGGGTCCTAGACATAATTTTACGAGGATACAGATTCCACTTTCACACCTTGCCAATAAAAAGAGGAATGCCAAACCTGCCACAAAATCAAAGGGCAGAGGCTGAAAAACAAATTACAGCTCTCATGGCAATGAGAGCCATTCAACGGGTACCAACTCAAGAGCAAGGCCAAGGATTTTACTCAAGGCTCTTTCTAGTACCCAGAAAGGACAATGCTTGGAGACCAATTCTGGACCTTTCAGTCCTAAACACTTACAAGTTCCCAAATTCAAGATGCTAACACTACAGCAGCTACTTCCCATGTTGGGCAAGGAAGCATGGCTGGTAACGTTGGACCTCAAGGAGGCATACCTGCATGTCCCAATCAGACAAAGTTGCAGAAGATATCTCAGTTTCATTGCAGGTTCAACCCATTATCAATTCTCTGCACTGCTCTTTGGCTTATCTACTGCGCCTGGAGTTTTCACAAAATGCGTGGCACCAGTAATTGCGTACTGCAGACAGAGGAATTCGAATATATCCATACCTGGACGACTGCCTCATCCAAGCCGAAAGAAAAGACATTCTCTTATATCATCTGGCTTTTGTGAAGCATCTACTAAATTGTCTGGGGTACACAGTAAACAAAAAGAAGTCAAAACTAGTACCCTCACAAAAAATGACATTCCTGGGTGCCAGCTTAACGGCCCAGAAGGCTTATCTTACACCAGACAAGCAACTACAACTGACTCATTATTTCAAGACAATGGCAACAAAGACCCAATTAACTGCAAGAAAAATTCTGCAGGCTTTGGGCTTCATGGCATCTTGCATTCTGATAATACCATTTGCAAAAATGCATATGAGGAAATTACAGTGGTACCTGAAAAGCATATGGTCTCAACACAGCCACAGCTTGGACACAGTGATATCTCTCATTCCCTGCCTTCAACAGGAATTTCTATGGTGGGCACAGGCATGTCACCTCAACAAGAGTCAGCCTTTCACCTTGCCCCCAACCAGACAAACTATCAGAACAGATGCTTCAGACTATGCTTGGGGGGCACACATGGCAGGGCAATGCATTCAAGGCCTATGGACCGCAGAACAAAAAAAACTGCACATAAATCAAAAAGAGATGCTAGCTGTACAGAAAGCTCTGACAGCCTTCAAGGATCTACTACAGCCAGGACAACTTGCAATAAGGACGGCCAACACCACAGTTATGTGGTACATAAACAAACAAGGGGGCACACATTCCTACCCTCTTTGCAGGGAAGCAATAATCTTATGGAACACAGCTCTGACCTACCAAGTCCAGTTACAAGCTCAATTCCTGCCAGGACAGAAAAACACACTGGCAGACGACCTAAGCAGAAACATCAAAGATCCCCACGAGTGGAAACTAGACCCACAAATATTCACAATGATGACTCAAAAATGGGGCCTTCCAAATATAGACCTGTTTGCCAGTCCTCAAAACTACCAACTGACAAAATTTTGTACAAGGACATTCCACCATCAAGCTTGGAAAGTGGACGCTCTCTCCTTCAGTTGGAAAAACCTGACAGCATATGCCTTTCCTCCATTACCTCTTCTCACAAAGGTTCTTTTGAAGGTCAAAAAGGAGAAACCTCGACTGATATTCTCATAGCCCCAGACTGGCCACGCCAGCACTGGTACCTGCTATTGAAGAATATGGCTCGCAGCCCACCATGGATATTGCCACAAGTACCTCATTTGCTCATGCAGCAAAACAAACAGATTCTACACAGCCAGCTCAAAACCTTAAACCTGGCTGCATGGCAAATCAGTTAAGTATCCAACCAGCCCCTCTTTCTGAAGCAGTACTGGATGTTATTCTAGAAGGCAAGAGGCCTAGCACCAGGAAGGCTTACTCGGATAAATGGAAAAGGTTTTCTGCTTGGAACCAAGCTAAAGGCTAAGACACAACTCAGCCTCATATGCCTTACATTCTGCAGTATTTAGCTGAGATGTTGCACAAAGGACTTTCCTTCTCCTCAATCAAAATCCATGCTTCAGCTATTTCAGCTCACTACGACACAAATCCACCTTTATTTTCAAATCCTCTTCTAAGACAGTTCCTCAGAGGTGCAGAAAACATTAGACCACCTAGAAGAGCTCCTACACCAACATGGGACCTCAACTTTGTGCTGGAAAAACTAACGCTACCTCCCTTTGAACCAGCTTCTTCTGCAGACCTTCAGTTCCTATCTTGGAAGACTGCCCGGCAATAACTTCTGCTAGGAGAGTCTCAGAATTACAGGCACTTATGGCAGTGGAACCTTTCCTCATTTTTCATCAAGACAGAGTTTCTCTATGGACTAATCCTTACTTCATGCCTAAGGTGGTTTCCAGTGTAGCTTTAAATCAAACCATCCATCTGCCCACTTTCTTCCCCAATCCACAGAACAAAGGTGAGAGACTCCTGCATTCCTTGGACATTCACAGGCAACTTCATTACTACTTGGATAAAACTAAGGCTATCAGAAAAACTGACCAGCTCTTTGTATCCTATGCTACAGCTTCTCAAGGGAGGGCCATATCCAAGCAAACCATTTCTAAATGGATAGGCCATTGCATACGATTCTGTTATACCCATCATGGGAAACCAGTTCCCCCTACCATTAGATCCCACTCTACCAGGGCTACAGCTACCTCTACAGCCTTTCTCAGGGGGGTTCCTACCAAGGAAATTTTAGAAGCTGCAACTTGGAGTTCTGTACACACCTTCACCAAACACGATCACTTACCTCTTTATTCTAAGTCCAGGGCGGGCTTCGCCACTGCAGTTCTGCAGGGCCTCATTGCCTCCACTAACCCTCT
The DNA here is from genome assembly GCF_019279795.1 of Protopterus annectens. Lineage (NCBI taxonomy): Eukaryota > Metazoa > Chordata > Ceratodontiformes > Protopteridae > Protopterus > Protopterus annectens. The sequence continues at coordinate 235,376,650 of NC_056750.1, forward strand.
GATTCCTCCACCCTAACTTAGCTTTGGGACTCAACCCAAGTGTGATGACTGCAGCAGGGTAACACGAACAGTACAGTTTTGTACCTACCATAAATGTAGATGTTCGAGTGTTCACCTTGCTGCAGTCCAGGTTACCCTCCCTCCAACCCCTCTGATCTATTGGCTAAATCTCTGCTATGCCTTAATGATGTATTTGCATGTAGCTGATGGGATTTTTTGTTTGTACAGTGCTCACACCATTTGGTACTAATTGGGATCACCTTTTTGGGGGTACCTGACATGTGGGGCAAGAAAAACTGAAGAAAATGGCATCGGTTGCTATGTATATGTACCCCTGGCACACTGACGTCCAGGATGAGGCGACAGCAACCGACGTCGGACCAGGACTTTGGAAATACGACCGGCTGTGGGACCGCCTGACGACAGGATAACCCAAGTGTGATGACTGCAGCAGGGTGAACACTCGAACATCTACATTTATGGTAGGTACAAAACTGCACTTTCCAGATTCTCATAAATTTCTTTATAAAAACCCTGCTGCTGATCCAGAAACTATTACTCTGGGTCCCAAGGGGGTCAAGGCTTCCACTGCAAAAAACCCTGTTCCCTCTGATAGAGATTCTAGAGCACTGGACAGATGGGGGAAAAAAGTTTACACTTCTGCTACTTTAGCTGTAAGGGCTTTAAACTGCCAGTTTCACATGCTCAGATATCAACAATACCTAATGTCTTTGCTAAAACAGAAAATGTTTACAAGCTCTGAATGTTCTGAGAACAAGGAAATGCAGGATTTATTGCATGCAGCTGAACAAGTGGAAAAGCATACTTTGCAATGTGGTTTTGATTCATTAGATGCATCTTGCAGAGCCGCAGTTATAGGTTCTGTCATTGAAGGCATGCTTGGTTAAAAGAACAGAGTTTACCAGATCATGTTAAAGCAAAATTATTGGATAATACCAGTAATAAAAATCACTAGGAGCAAAGCAGAGGAAGGTTGAGTCAGTTCTGTCCAAATTTGCATAAATTCAAGAAGTGAGAAAACGATTCAATCTCAGTCCACAGAATCCAATAAAAAATATATATTTATTGCGTGCACATACAGTAAGTAGTTGGTTAGCGCTTTCGCTTACAGCTTCATCAGACCAACTATGACTCTCACAAAGATGTTTAAATACAACTAATGGCGGGAAACAGTCACAGGCATTTAAAGACATATTCCAATATATGCTATTGAGACTTATTGGAAGAGTATATGTTGTAAAATATTACTAATCATCATATGGTTCAAACGCCCATCTCATGAAACAATAAATGTAGTGTCTTGTGACATAAATACATTAAGACATTAAAACCTTAATAACTAAATAAAAGACATCAAGGGCTTATACAAAATTGCCCTATAATTGAATGTAGCAAAACAATAAAACAGTTGTTAAAACCTAACATACTATTAAAACAGAACATAAAGCAAATACCTATATAGAGCCATAAGTAGGAGCCAGATCTCTCATCATCAGCTAACATGATATTAACCATATTGAAACCAAATATAAATATGTGTCCCTGCACTACAAGAGTAAATGCATAAACATTTGTCCTATAACTAGACACAAAAATTTTTTATATCTCCATAGACTGGGTTCCCGGTTAAATTAACCTAACTGTGGCCTCTATAACTCAATACCACAACAAAAATCTATATAAAAAATATATATAAAAAAAATATATATGAAAATAGTAAATATCAATTATATATACAATAACAAAAACATACGAGGGACTTTAACAATCATACTTTTAGTCTCCTCATTTTTAAAAATGGTTTTATCGGTACCTTACCATTCAAACCAGGTGAAACATCAGCCCTAAACTTAATAATCCAACTACTTTCTTTGGACTCAGTCAAGTTACAAACATCACCACCTCTCCGTGTATCACATAACTTCTCTAATATCCTGAACTTGAAGGTGTGTGTCAAATCTGTCTCTACAACATGCCTGGCCAATGCATTACGCAAACACCTTTTCCTGATGTGATAAACGTGTTCCCGCATTCTGTCCCTAAGGCACCTATTGGTTTTCCCAACATAGAATGCGGGACATGTAACACAAGTGGCCAAGTACACCACGTTGGTTGACATACAATCACCTCCGGTTCTCATTCTAAAATCACCATACCCATTGGGGTGGACAAAAGTCGCATTGGGTTCAATGTAGGAGCAGAAACTACAATGGCCACATGGAGATGTATGGTGGCTCTTGTTTTGACCCACATTTCTTAAAGGCTTAGGATAACATAACATCTTTTTAAGGCTCATCTTATTCCTATATATGAACTTAGGTCTCTCACCAACTATTCGTTCCACCTCAGGATCAACAGATAGGACGTGCCAATGTGCACTAATAATATCCTTGATGGGCCCTACATCCTTGGTGTAAAAGATCGAACATGCAGCACTATTCAGATTGTCCTTACCAATAATGTTGACATCTATATCACAACCAGACCTATCTGAAAAGTATGGGGCCGCTCTACCATCTCTGAGACCTTCAACATCAGTGAACCCCAGTGTCAAATCACTTTCTGTATACCCACGTTGTCTGAATCTATCAGATAGGTCCTCAACCTCATGTTTAAAACTTGAATCACTAGGGGTATACCTAGAGGCTCGTATAGCCTGGCCTCGCACTATGTTCCTATAAACGAAACCAGGGTGCATACTGGTTCGGTGAAGTAAAGTATTCCTATGACAGGATTTCCTGAATAAACCTGTGTTAATAATGCCACCCTCTAATTTCTCTACATACACATCTAAAAATGAAATCCTACTCATGGACGACTCCATAGTAAATGTCAAAAAGTTTGTAGTCTCATTCAACTCCCTGACAAATCTATCTAACTGCGAGATAGATCCGTTCCAAAGAAAAAATAAATCATCTACAAACCGCCGATAAAAACAGACATGTCTACTGTATAAACAATTTCGAAACATTTCCCTGACCTCCCATTCGGCTATAACTAGGTTGGCGTAGCTATTGGCACAAGAAGTGCCCATAGCTACGCCATCCCTCTGGAGAAACAGTTTATCAATAAAACAGAAAACATTGGACTCCAACACCACCTCCAGGAGCGTCATATATAAATCAATGTCATTTGGAGTGTAATCAGACACCCTCCTCAAATGGTTGTTCACCATCTCTATCCCTATTTCATTAGGTATCATTGTAAATAGTGACTGGATGTCCATTGTCACTAATATATAATCAACCTCTACTGTATTTGAGCCTAAAAAACCATACAAATCAAGAAGAAACTGTTTGGTATCTCGTAAAATATATTGGTTCTGATCTACTATAGGTCTAAGCTTACTCTCTAAATAAATTGAGAACGGCTCCGTGGACCAACCCCTCCCTGCCACAATCGGTCTCAATGGTGGGTGTACAGGGTTCTTGTGGATCTTAGGGAGCCCCTGAATGACCGGGATCAATGGGTGAACAACCTGTAAGAATTCAAATAATTTATTATCAATGACCTCACTCTGGAGCAGGTCCAATAACAAAGTCTGTATACCCTCACTGATGTTACATACACGGTCTAAAGTAACCGGAATATAAAACTTCACATCATTTAGCATATCTAACATATCAGTATTGTATCTATTTATGTCATAGACCACCATGCCACCTCCCTTATCTGCAGGTCTAACTATAATACTAGGGTTATTACACAGATCACGCAATGCATTCCTTTGATCAAAGTTCAAATTATGTATTCTCCTATTGACCTTAGCTCTACCAGACTATAATACATTCTATACATGTCATCCTCAACTAGCTTACTATAAGCCGCTAGGAGTGGCGGAACAGGAGGGGTGTAGCAACTGTTTGTAGCATTTGCTGCAGGATCACAAGGAAAGGCTATCTCAAAGCAGACAATTTCAAACTGGATATGACACTGCATTCGTTTCTGCTATGCACAGCATGGCAAGTCACTGCCTAAGAATATAAGGCCACATTCTACCAGGGCAGCAGCCACTTCAGCCTTTCTCAGAGGAGTACCAGCCAAGGAAATTTTGGAGGCTGCAACTTGGAGTTCAGTGCACACTTTTACCAAGCATTATCACTTACCTCTTTACTCTAAATCCAGAGCAGGCTTTGCCACTGCAGTTCTGCAGGACCTCATAGCCACTCCTAATCCGATTTAGACCCAGCCACCCTACCTCAGCTTTGGGATTCTACCCAAGTGTAATGACTGCAACAGTGAAACCCGATGAACATAGTACAGTTGTGTACCTACCATAAATGTAGATGTTCGAGTTTATTCACTGTTGCAGTCCAGGTTACCCACCCTCCATCCCCCTTTCTTTGCTGGGACTTCTCTATACTTCTCTATCCTATACACAACCTATGTGGTGTATTTGATTGTAGATGAAGGTAATGTTTTTATTTTACTGTATGTTTTTATAAGCAATATGTATTGCCTACCTTCTTGGGGGCACCTGACATCTGGGGCAAGAAAAACTGAAGAAAATGGCATTGGCTGCATCTTGTATACCCCTGGCGCACTGACGTCAGGGAAGTGGCGACAGCAACCGAAGCCGGACCAGGACTTTGGAATTCAGTCCGACTGCGGGTAGCCTGCCAACAGGATAACCCAAGTGTAATGACTGCAACAGTGAATACACTTGAACATCTACATTTATGGTAGGTACACAACTGTACTTTCCCACCACAACAAAACTGTTCTAAACAGTGTCAAGGTATGCACTGCCGGATCATTGGCTTCATCTTGGCTTTTTTTGGAAGTGGCTGGATTCTAGTAGTAGCAGCTTGCATTCCTTTACTAAGCACTATAAACTGGATTCCTTTTCTAGGTCTAAGATTCTTTGCTGGGATCATTCTCCATGGGTGCCTCGACCTTTCCCCTTTCACCGCCCAGTTTTTTTTAGCTATGGTAAACTACCAATATAGCTAGGCTACTGCAGCAGTGTTCATGATGAAGAACATAGTACAGTTGTGTAATAGTAAATTTTACCATAATAGATGTTCACATGATCTGGTTTCTGTCTATAATTCACAGTGGCTCCCATGTGGTGTGAACGTCTCTACTTCCCTTTTCTTGCATTCCTCAACCCATTATTTGCCAGTCTTCTAATTGTTCACCACAAAGTAAAGCTCTCTAACTCAGAGTACTATGCTGCCAGTGCATCTTTGCTAGAAGGGCAAGGGTTTCTATTCCAGGATACTTTTACTTCCCAGGAAGGCTGTTGGTGACCCATTGTAGACCTCTTCTTTCTAGATACTTTGCTTCATTCTTTCAAAATGTTTGCTTTTCAGTCTCTCTCCAGTGCTTCTATAACAGGCCTTTCTGGTTTCTCTGGCATCCTTCAGGTCAAGTCGCCCCATGACTATTCATCTTCTCTTAAATCTTGTAGGGTTCTCTCTATCTTCATTACATTATCATTTTTTTGCTTTGTCATTTGGTCTTTCTTCATCCCCAAGGGTACTTAATGTCTTGCCCCTGTAACAACCTTTTACAGACTTAATGACATTCAGATATTTCCTTACCTGGACAGCCTTCTCATTCAAGCTCCTTCTCAGTAGATGTTTCTACAGGACTTGGAATTCACAATACTTCTAAAAAAAATAAAAAAAGTCAGTCAGTTTTGATGCCTTCTCAGGACTAGGTTTTCCTGGGTTGCCGAAGTCAAACTCGTACTGTGACAGCTTTTCTTCCTCCTACTAAGGTCTTCTTTTTGACCGCCTTCTTTGCAGTACCTTTTTATTTCAAGAGAACTTGGCAAAAGTTTCTAAGAGCCCTGGGATTCATGGCATTTACAATCTTTATGGTTCCATTTGCCAGACTCTGTATAAGGAAGTTCTAGTGGTATCCAAAGACAATTTGGCTTCAACATTGTCATCTCCTGGACTTCCAAATTCCTCTCTTGCTTTGGCCAAGGAAAAAATGTATTTGGTTAAGCAACCAGATATCTCTAAATCCAGGTCTTCATCTTCTGGTACCCATCCCCACTCAGGAGCTGTTTTACAGATGCTTCAGTCCTGTCCTGGTGGACTTGTTCAACTGCATCAGGGCTCAAGGAGTCTGGTATTTTCAGAAGGTTAAAGAGCATATTAATGTGAAGGAAAGAAAGCTTTGCTTCTGTCTTTTCAGGCCCTGCATTACCTCCAGTCACAAGGTCCACTTAGGGTTTTTTTTATGGATATCACTGCTGTTACATGGTCCCAGGATAGTGAACTATGTACACTTTGGTTTAGCGAGTCCATATTTGCATGTGGAAGGAACTGACAAATGCACATTCTTTAAAACAGAACTGGAAACGGTTGCACATGTTGTTGTTGTGATACCGTAATGGTAGAGGGCCTGTATACGGAAAGGCATAATGTGGCAAAACTGTTGGACTGAAGAATGTGTTAACATTACAATGCGGAAGTAGCTGAGAAGCATTGGAAACATGAGCCACAAAGTATTCTGTAGAATGATGAAATTTGTATCACGAGATCACCAATTACCAATTGGGAAAATAGATGTGAGAACACCAGATATAGCAATCCATGAAAAGACAAAAGTAGCATTGATCATTGAAATTGCTACACCCGGTGATTAGTGTCTTACATGCAGGGAGAGACAGAGTCATAAAATACTAGGATTTGAAGGCAGAAATGAGAGCTATGGGTGTTAAAAAAAAAAAAAAAAAAAATGCTACCAATGCATGCAACTCTGAATGAACTGCAGAAGGAGCCAGTTCTGGGCACATTGAGAGTGCTGCATAGAGCACTTTTGGCTAACAAAGATTGAAACCAGTACTAATTTTGCGAACTTTAATCATATTTTGAATTAGGAATGGAGTCCATTCCCATCATAGAAAGCCAGAAGACTTGGAGAAATTAAATTGGAAAAAAAAACAAACGCGGGAGGAAAGTCTTATCTTTACAAACTAGGCCTCCTAGGATGGGACATTTACCTAAGCCATTGGTTGATTTTTCAGGCGGTCTATATTCCCTCATAAAAAGAATGTAGTGGCAGATGCTTTGAGCAGATCCAGGACAGATCTTTATAAGTGGATGTTACACAGGGAGGTTTTCCTGGACATTGTTTATCAGTGGAGTACTCCTCAGGTGGATTTATTTGCTTGTGTTCAGAACAGACAACTCCCCAAGTTCTGTTCCAGAGGGCAAAGCCCTCTAGCTTGGAAACTGGGCACCTTGTCTGTTTCTTGAAGAGGGATGTTGAATGCATTTCCTCCTCTTCCTCTGTTGCCATAGGTCTTAAGATGATGTTGGACAAGCCCAAAATCTTGACTGCCATTTAGCCCAGACAGCATTGGTTTCGTCTTTCACCTAATTATAGGTTCATAGGTAGTTACTAGGCTATTGGCCCTAGGGCTTATATAAGCCCAGCCAAAAATGTACCCTGGCTTTCTCCACCCAAGAAAATTATTTTCCTGTGCCCCTGTCGAGCAGAGCCACAGAAGTGATCCCTGGGGTGAATTTCCTATCTCCCATCCAATCATCAAGATTTTTCTTGAAGACTGCTAATAAGGAGCTCTGTTTGACATAGGTAGTCTGTTCCAGAGTATGGGAAGTCTCTGGGGCAGGAATTTATCCCTCCAGCATGTTCTGTTTATTGTGGTGACAAGGTTTAGGTCCCTAGAGCGTGTAGCTCGGAGGGATTGGGATTTCTTTAAGTGGAACATGTCCAACAGCTCTGGGTTTGACATAGCTTTGTATGTTAGGCAGAGATCGCCTCTGAGTAGGAGATATGCGACGGAGTAAAGCTGGAGTTTTTGAGACTGTCTGCGTAGGGCATCTGTTTGAGGCCAGTAATCCTCTTTGTGAGGTATTTCTGTGGCCTTTCCAGTTGTTGTAGATGTCTTGTGAGGTACATATCAAAAGGGGCATTGTACTCTATAATGGGTCTGAGTGATGGGTAGAGGGGGAACAATGACCTCTTTTTTTCTGGATGAGAAACCTTTTGTGATGAGGTGAGCCACATAGAAGGATTTCCTTACCACTGTGGCGATGTGATTATCAAAAGAGAGACTACTGTCCACCTGTGTCCCAAGGTCTCAACACATTTTCGGCATTAAGTAGACTACCAGCTATGTGGTAGTTCATGGGTACAGAGTTTTTACCAAAGGGAATGACAATACACTTTTTGGTATTGAGCTTGAGGCCATGGCTTTGACACCAGGTATCTGTCTCAGTGAGGCCGTTTTGTAGTATGTCCACCTCGTTAGGAGTTTCGATTATGGCTCCTAGTTTGCAGTCATCTGCAGACTTTGTCAGCCAAAGACCTTCTGTGTTAGCCTGTACTTCAGAGAAGTAAATACCAAACAGGAGAGGACACAGGACTGAACCCTGTGGTACTCCACTTGTCACTGGTCTGAAGTCGGATTTGGAGTCTGCTACTTTCACAGTGTGGGTTCTGTCCATGACCCAGTTGGCAACCCATCTTGTGACATAGGGATTTATAGTTTAGTGAGCTTATCTATAATTCCAGAGTGGGGGATGTTGTCGAAAGCCTCTGCGAGATCTAGATAAGCTGTGTGAACCACCTTACCCTTATCTATGGCTTTGGTGACTGCTTCAAAGAAGTCAGTCAGGTTTAGGAGACATGATCTGCCTTTTACAAGTCCGAACTGGGTAGGATCCAGAGTTTGTAATCACAAGTTACTCCACAGGCTGGATGTACTCGCACAGGATAAGGACTCTAATTCACTCTTATTTTCTCACCCTACAATTGACTGTGTGGGTGATAGGGTTATGATTCTTTAGGCAACACTTTTTCTGAGGATGAGCTTTGGGTTTTGCAGGAGGCAAGAAAACCCAGTACTAGAAAATCTTTATGTAGCTAAGTGAGAAAGATTTTATTGGTGTCACAGCAATGAACAGGGCCCCCTATTGGTGGGCATTTGTACTGTCCTTTCCTAGATGTTCGTGTTTCACTGTTGCAGTCATTACATTTGGGTAATCTGCTGGCAGGTTGCCCTCAGTCGGCCTGATTAACAAAGTCTTGGGTCCTGCGTCGGTTGCTGTCCCTGCTTCCATGACGTCAGGTCATCAGGGGTAAACAAAACATGCAGCCGACACCATTACATTAGTCTTTCTTGCCGTGCGGTGCCCGAAGCAGAAGCAGTTCACAAGTGCCGGTCGGCAGACTCCTGAAATTTTTGTTTTCGAGTTTCAGAACCGAAGTCTTCAACTTAGCTAAGTACCCCGTTGGGGAAACTTTTTCTTGCTTCTTACCGATGTCAGTAAAAGTTAATAATTGCATTACTTGTGGAAAGCAAATACCTCATAAAGATTTTAATTTTTACTGTATTCCTTGCCTAGGCCCTGACCACAATGTACCTTGCTGTCGGTTTTGTGCTTTATTTAATCAGCGCACTATCTGTCGTCGGTACATTTTTGCCTCTAAATATTTTGATTCTCGGTTTAATTATCCAGAAATGATGTCGGTTAGCCATCCGACTACCGGAATTCTGAAAAAAGAAAGTGAGACAGGTCGTTGAGGTCCAAAACTGCCGACGACGCTTCTCCTAAGCCAGTCGCCAGTTCACCGGTAATCAGTGAGGCACTTTCGCAGCCCCTGTTACCCGCTACTTCTGACTCGAAGGTCTCTACTGAGACCCATTCGGAGTCTGGTATGCCGCGAGATGCTTCACTTATGGAACCCGTGGATGTCTCTACCTTGGAAGGGTCTGGAGCTGCTGTGCAGGCTTCTGAGGGTGTATTCAGGCCTACAGACTTGCATATTAAACTGCCTTCACCTTCTATTTTAAGGCCTAAATCTCTGTGTGTAAAAAAAAAAAACGATGCCCAGGCCACATGTTCAGGCCCCTATGCTTAAAAAACAAATGATCAAAATGGCTGAAGATCTTATTACTCTAATCAGGGGAAGTCAACCCCCCCCCCCCTGTTTCTTCTAATTCTTCCAATGACCTGGATTTGCCCATACCTACTTATGAAGATTCCGATGCAGAGGATTCCATGCCCTCTGACCCCTCCCCCCCTGCGGATTTTTCTTTTGGGGAAACTTTACATACCTTAAGGGAGCATTTCCACTGGGAGAGTCAGGAATTTTCTGAATCTAAGAGGCTTAGGGATTTCCTCCTTCTGCCTCATCATAAGCCTTTGGCTATACCTCCTGTACTAGACATTGTTGATGATGTGTTTGCGGAATCCAGTATGGCCCCTGGTTCCCTGCCTCCGGTTCTTAGTAAACCAGACAGATACTACAGGGTTCCTGAGTCCCACAAGTTCCTTTTCAAAAACCTTGTTGCAGATCCAGAAACCATTTCTTAGGGGCCCAAGGGCATTAAGGCTTCTACTGCTAAAAATCCTACCCCTTCTGATAGAGACTTCATGGTGCTTGGTAGATGGGGTAAAAAGGTTTATACTTCTGCAACATTGGCTATCAGGGCTTTAAGCTGCCTATTTCATATGTTAAAATATCAACAGCATATTATTGGACTGCTTAAACAGAAAATGATGTTGATTTGTGTGCGGAAAAGAAAGATTTACAGGATTTATTGTATTCTGCTGAACAAGTTGGAAAACATACTTTGCAATGTGGTTTTGACTCTTTAGAGGCCTCTTGCAGGGCTGCTGTTACTGGGTCTGTACTTGGAAGGCATGTTTGGCTTAAGGAGCAATCTCTGCCTGATCATGTTAAAGCAAAATTGTTGGATGCTCCTTTACAGCAGAACCGCCTGTTTGGCAATAAGGCTGAAGAAGTTCTAAAAAAGATGGAAGATGAAGCTAAATCTATGCAAACTGTAAAAGATTTCTTACAAGTGCAACCTCCAAGATTTAGTAGGCACTGGCCTACTAAGAATTGGTCCTTTCCAGCTCCTTCCAGATCCTCTCAAGCCAAACCCAAACACACCAAAAGCACCAGGTTTCAGTCCCAAGGGACTCTCAGAACTAAGCAATGGGGGGCCTCCACCTCCAAATCTGGAAATAAAAGACACCCCTCTATGGTAAAAAGTCTCAGTGACTTTCCTTTAAAATTACCAAGCACTTGCCTTTTAGCCATCCCTTTGGGGGGAAAGATTGCTCTTCATGCACAAAACTGGGAACTCATAACCCAGGACAATTGGATTTTACATGTATTGTCCCAGGGATACAGATTTCATTTCCACAAGTTGCCAACACCAAACGGGTGACCAGACCTGCCCCCAAATCAGTGGGCAGAGGCTCAGAAACAAGTACTTTCCCTCTTAAACATGGGGGTCTATTCAACCGGTACCAGAAGAGGAAAAGGGACAATGTTTCTATTCTAGGCTTTTCCTGGTACCCAGAAAAGACAAATCATGGCGTCCAATTATGGGCCTGTCTACACTGAACACCTTTCTGGACATTCCAAAATTCAAGATGCTGACTCTTCACCAGTTACCTCCTATGCTAGGCAAAGATACCTGGTTGACAACTCTAGATTTAAAAGAAGTTTACCTGCATATCCCAATCAGGGAATCTTGCAGAAGATACCTACGCTTCAAAGCAGGCTACTTGCATTATCAGTTCTCTGCACTGCCCTTTGGCTTGTCTACTGCACCCAGGGTATTCACAAAGTGCTTGGCTCCAGTAATTGCATTTTGCAGGCAAAGAAATATTCAAATATATCCATACCTGGACGATAGTCTAATTCAGGCAGAAAACCAGGCCATACTTCTAAATCACCTAGTGTTTATAAAAAGGGTTCTAACTTTTCTAGGGTACACCATAAATGAAAAATCACAACTGGTACCCTCTCAACAGATTACATTCCTGGGTGCAAGCTTGAATACAACTGCCCAGATAGCTTTCCTCACGTCAGAAAAGCAAATTCATTTGGTGACTTACTTCAAACAAGTGGCCACAAAACCCCTACTAACTGCAAGTTTGGGGTTCATGGCCTCTTGCATTCTTCTAATTCCATATGCAAGACTGCATATGAGGAAACTTCAGTGGCACTTTACAAGTCTACGGAGTCAACATGGTCACAGCCTGGAAACCATGATTCCTATCATACCTTGCCTACGCCTGGAGTTCCTATGATGGGCAGAGGCCTGCCACCAAAACAAGGGACTGCCATTCACACTACCCCCTGCTGGCCAAACCCTAACTACAGATGCATCAGACTATGCATGGGGGGCTCACCTGGCAGGGAAGTGCATTCAGGGCAAATGGAACCCAAATCAAATACATTTACATATCAGTCAAAAAGAAATGTTAGCTGTACAGAACGCTCTGACAGCCTTCAAGTACTACATTTATCCAGGACAACTAATGGTAAAGATGGACAACACCATGGATGTCCTTCAAGGATGATGCATCTGCAGTCCTAACATATGGGTTGTCCTGCTTCAGGCAGCCTTTCGGTCGGCCGGATTCCAAAGTCTGGGTCTGGCCTCGGCTGATGTCGCACTTCACCCGACGTCATAGCTGCTGTTTATTGGGTATAAAGGCATCAGCCGACGCCATTTTCCTCAGTCTTTCTTGCCGCGCGGTGCCCGAAGCAGAAGCTGTTCGCAAGTGCCGGTCGGTCAGATCCAGAGATTTCTACTACCGAAGACTTCTAAAAAGCTAAGTACCCCGTTGGGGACTCTTTCTTGCCTCAGCTGATGTCAGACAAAGTAAATAATTGTTTAACTTGTGGGAAACAAATACCTCATAAGGATTTCCACTCTTACTGCCTTCCTTGCTTAGGCCCAGACCACGACGTATCAGCTTGTCTAGCCTGTGCTTCCTTCAACCGACGGACACTTAGACGTCGGTTGGAGTTTGCAGAGGAGATGTCCTTCAAGGATGCATCTGCAGTCTTTACAAATGGGTTGTCCTGTCGTCAGGCAGCCCTTCGGTCGGCCGGATTCCAAAGTCTGGGTCTGGCTTCGGCTGGTGTCGCACTTCACCCGACGTCATTGCGGCAGTTCTTCGGGTATAAAGGCATCAGCCGACGCCATTTTCCTCAGTCTTTCTTGCCGCGTGGTGCCCGAAGCAGAAGCTGTTCGCAAGTGCCGGTCGGTCAGATCCAGAGATTACTACTACCGAATTCTACTTCGAAGTCTTCTATAAAGCTAAGTACCCCGTTGGGGACTCTTTCTTGCCTCAGCCGATGTCAGAGAAAGTTAATAACTGTTTATCTTGTGGGAAACAAATACCTCATAAAGATTTCCACTCCTATTGCATACATTGTTTAGGCCCAGACCACGACGTAGCAGCTTTCTAGCCTGTGCTTCTTTTAACCGACGGACGCTTAGACGCCGCTCGGACTTTGCTGAACAGATTTTCGGCTCTGATTTTGCCTACATTATGCCGTCGGATCCTCCGACTACGCAAATAACCAAAAAACGCAAAGAAAAGGACCGACACTCGCGGTCCGCGGTTTTGGCCGAAACCGCGGTTAAGCAAACCACGAGTGTCTCTGTTTCGGCCGAAACCGAGCAAGCGGTTCTTTCTTCAGCCGATAACTTGCCTTCTACCGAGGCCTCTTCTATCCTGGTAGAAACGGCTTCTGAAATCCAACCTTCTGTTGCGATTTCACAGGATTTATCAGACACCATTCCCCTAGATATTTCTACCCCTGCACGTGAAGCTGCTAGGCCTCCTCCAGCTATGTCTGTTAAGGCCTTTGCCAGGGCTAAAGCAGCCAAAGCATCAAAACCTGTGCCTGCCAAGCCCCCCTCTCACAGGCCCAGCACCAGCTCCCATATGCTTTCTTTGGCAGAGGATCTCATCTCTTTAATTCGTGGAGCCCAGCCTCATCCAGACAGGGCCTCTCTCCCTCCTCCAGAAAAGAGGCCTAGAGCAGAGCCCTCTGAGCCAGTATCCACAGATGATTCCTCTGATGACTCAGAACATACAGACCCTCCTGAGGCTTCTTATTCTCCTTACGAAGACTCTGATGCTGAGGAGTCCATCCCTTCAGCCTCTCCTCCTGAGGAATTTTCCTTTGGGGAAACCTTGCATGCTATGAGGGAACAATTTCAGTGGCAGGGCCAAGATTTCTCAGACTCTAGAAAAAGGCTTAGGACCTTTCTACACTTGCCACAGCATAGGCCTTTAGCTATACCTCCAGTTCTATCTGTTGTTGATGACGCATTTAATGATGCTTGCACTGCTCCTGATACTTTACTTCCGGCTCCTGCTAAGCCCGATAGGTACTACAGGGTCCCGGACACTCATCACCACTTTTTATAAGGCCCCTTTTGCAGATCCAGAGACTATCTCCCAGGGCCCTAAAGCTGTAGCAGCTACTTCTTCTAAAAACCCCCTCCCCTCTGAAAGGGAATCCAGGTCCTTAGAGAGATGGGGTAAAAAAGTTTACACCTCTGCTACTTTGTCAGCTAGAGCTTTGAACTGCCAATTTCATATGATTCAATATCAAGAGTTTATGCTTGACCAGTTGACTAAAAAGCTGTCCTCTGAAGAATCTTTAGATAAAAAGTATGTTCAGGAAACATTACATAACATACAGCAGGTTAGTAACCATTCTTTAAAATGTGGCTATGATGCACTGGAGGCTTCCTTTAGATCAGCCATGACTGGCCCAGTTATCAGGAGGCATGCATGGTTGAAAGAACAGGCATTACCAGACCATGTCAAATCTAAGCTTTTGGATGCACCTATGGACAAGGTCAGTTTATTTGGTGCCCCCGCACAGCAGGTACTAAAAAAGATGGAAGAGAAAGCAAAATCTGTGCAAACAGTAAAAGATTTCTTACAAGTTCAACCTCCAAGGTTTAGCAGGAATTGGCCCTCCAAGAATTGGTCCTTTCCGGACTCCTCTAAGGCACAAAGAGGCAGGAATAGGCGCTCTAGAGGCAGAAACCAATCCAGGGGTGCCTACAGGGGTCGCCAGTGGCAGGGTAACAACCAACGAGGCACGGATACAACCACCACCACTACAACAACTCAATCACAGTGACTTGGCGGTGGCACCGCCTACCAGGGAACAGCTAGAAGCACCCTTAGGCGGAAAACTAACATTATTTTCAAGAAACTGGCACTGCATTACAAGAGAAAAATGGATTTTGCAGACTATAGACCAAGGTTACAGGTTCCATTTCCATACACTACCAGGAAAGAGAGGAATGCCAAACCTACCACCTTCTCAAAGGACAGAAGCTCTAAAACAAATATCTCAATTATTAAGAATGCGAGCTGTGGAAAAGGTACCATTTATGGAGCAAGGAAGGATTTTACTCCAGGCTCTTCCTGGTACCAAGAAAAGAAAACAAATGGAGGCCTATTCTAGACCTGTCCGCTTTAAACACATTCCTCATTGTTCCAAAATTCAAAATGCTGACCCTACAGCAGCTTCTTCCCATGCTGGGCAAGGAGTTTTGGCTGGTAACTCTAGATCTCAAGGAGGCATACCTGCACGTCCCCATAAGACCAATTTGCAGAAGATACCTCAGATTTCTTGCAGGATCAGAGCATTATCAATTCTCAGCATTGCCCTTTGGCTTATCTACTGCGCCCAGAGTGTTCACGAAATGCCTGGCATCAGTAATCGCTCATTGCAGACTTCAGGGAATTCAAATCTATCCCTACCTGGACGACTGCCTGATACAAGCGGACAACAAAAACAAACTAACAGAAGACTTACAAAGAGTCATCTACCTGCTACAAGCCCTGGGATATACAGTCAATACAAAAAAGTCCAGGCTGATTCCATCCCAAAGAATAACCTTTCTGGGTGCAGAACTGGACACATCAAAACAAATGGCATTTCTAACTGCAGAAAAGAAAGAGCAACTTCCTCTCTACTTCTTGACATTAACAAAGCAGAGCCATCTAACTGCAAGAAAAGTGCTACAAGCTCTAGGCTTCATGGCATCCTGCATAATACTGGTCCCTCATGCCAGGCTTCATATGAGAAAGCTACAGTGGTACCTAAAGAATTTGTGGTCTCAGCACAAGCACAGCCTAGAAACCAAAATTCCAATGATCCCATGCCTGAAGCAAGAGTTCTTATGGTGGGCTCAGGCCTGTCAATCAAACACAGGACTGCCCTTCTGCAAAAGTCAACCAAGACAAACCATCACGACAGATGCCTCAGACCTCGGTTGGGGGGCACACGTGATGGGCAAGTGCATTCAAGGCCTATGGACTCGAGATCAGCTGCATCTGCACATAAATCTAAAAGAAATGATGGCAGTAAAATTGGCAATCCAGGCATTCAGACCTCTTCTCCAAGAAGGCCAGTTGATGATAAGGACAGACAACACCACAGTTATGTGGTACATCAACAAACAGGGAGGCACACACTCATACCCTCTATGCCGGCTGGCACTGGACCTATGGGATGTGGCTCTGAGCTACAACATTCAGTTACAGGCAATTTATGTACCAGGGAAGGAAAACATTCTAGCAGACATATTAAGCAGAACTACAACAGATGCCCACGAATGGATGCTGCATCCGGACATTTTCAAAACCATCACAAGAGAATGGGGATTACCACAAATAGACTTGTTTGCATCCCCATTCAATCACCAGTTGAAGAAATTCTGCACAAGGACTTACCACCCACTTGCTTGGAAGGTGGACTCCCTATCCTTCAGTTGGAAAAGCCTGACAGCATACGCATTCCCACCACTTCCTTTGATGCACAAGGTGCTTCTCAAGATCAAAGAGGAACGTCCGAGGATCATTCTGATAGCCCCAGACTGGCCAAGACAACATTGGTATCCACTGCTGAGGAGCATGTCCCGGGAACAAATATGGACACTGTCCCTGATCCCATTACTGCTGACACAGAACAACTACAACATTCTGCATCCAAACCTAAAAACTCTGCAGCTAACTGCCTGGAACATTACATAACAGCAATTAACCAAAATTTATCCCAAAGGGTTAAAGACATAATCCTGGAGGCTCGTAGACCTTCAACAAGAAAGAATTATGCAGCAAAATGGAAAAGATATCTCATCTGGAGTACTGCAAAGGGGCAAGATGTGACACTGGTGAACATAGCCAACATCCTGGAGTACTTGGCGGAGCTCTTCCATACTGGCCTGTCCTATTCCTCCATCAAGATACATGCATCAGCTATTTCAGCAGAATACAGCTTGGATCCTCCTGTCTTCTCGCATCCTCTGCTCAGACAGTTTCTGAGAGGAATTAAAAATGTAAAACCTCCCAGGAAACCTCCATTGCCAGCATGGGACTTGAACTTTGTGCTAGAAAAACTGACTCTACCTCCTTTCGAACCAGCAGCTACAGCAGAATTGCAATACTTATCCTGGAAGACTGCTTTCCTGCTGGCAATAACTTCAGCAAGAAGGGTCTCTGAACTACAGGCATTAATGGCAGTACAACCCTTCCTGATCTTCCATCAAGATAAAGTGTCCATGAGAACAAATCCTACATTTATGCCTAAGGTGGTATCCAGAGTCTCTTTAAATCGGGCTATCCACCTTCCTACATTCTTCCCCAATCCACAGAACAGGGGAGAAAAGCTCTTACATACCTTGGATGTGCACAGACAATTGCGCTACTACCTGGACAGGACAAAAAACAATAGAAAAACTGACCAGCTTCTGGTTACATATGCAACAGGAAAAGAAGGAAAACCAATTTCTAAACAGACAATCTCCAAATGGATAGGAAATTGCATTAGATTTTGTTACTCCTACCATGGAAAGAAAACTCCAGAGAACATCAGGCCTCACTCCACAAGGGCTACAGCCACTACCACAGCTTTCTTACGAGGAGTGGCTACCAAGGACATTATAGAGGCTGCTACTTGGACCTCCGTGCATACATTTGCCAAGCATTATAACCTACCTCTATACTCTAGATCCCGTGCTGGTTTTGCCACTGCTGTTTTGCAAGGGATCCTGACTACACCATAATCTATTCTCATTTCCTCCTCCCTAGTTTAGCTATGGTATTCTACCCATTTGTAAAGACTGCAGATGCATCCTTGAAGGACATAGTACAGTTTTGTACCTACCATAAATGTAGATGTCCGAGAGGAATGCATCTGCAGTCAGGATTACCCACCCTCCTTCCCTCTGAGGTACTCCTAGGGTACTTACCAATCTTCAGCTAGCTGGGGGGGGATCTATTATGGTGTATTTGTTTGTATATATGTACATACATGTTTATTTTGTGTGTTTGCTCTCTACTATTTGGAAACTTTGGCATTTATCCAAATTTAGCCATCCAAGAGGGCACCTGGCATCTGGGGCAAGAAACACTGAGGAAAATGGCGTCGGCTGATGCCTTTATACCCGAAGAACTGCCGCAATGACGTCGGGTGAAGTGCGACACCAGCCGAAGCCAGACCCAGACTTTGGAATCCGGCCGACCGAAGGGCTGCCTGACGACAGGATAACCCATTTGTAAAGACTGCAGATGCATTCCTCTCGGACATCTACATTTATGGTAGGTACAAAACTGTACTTTTTTTGGTCCCGCTTTTGCATACAAAATGCCGTCGGAGACTCAGACTACTCAATTAGCTAAAAAAACGCAAGGAAAAGGACAGACATTCGCGGTCCGCGGTTTCGGCTGAAACCACGGTTAGGCCAACCGCAAGTGTCTCTGTTTCGGCTGAAACCGAGCCCCCGGTTCTTCCTTCGGCCGAAAGCATGCCTCCGATAGCCGAGGCCTCACAGAGCATGGCTGAATCTGCTACTGAATTTACTGCTACAGAAGCAGGCACCCAGGATTTGTCAGATACTATTCCTTTAGACATATCTACCCCTGCACGTGTTGTCTATCAAGGCTTTTGCCAGGGCTAAAGCAGCTAAATCTTCTAAGGCCTTACCTGCAAAAACTCCTTCACATAGGCCTACCTCTAGTTCCCAAATACTCAGCCTGGCTGAGGATCTCATTTCTTTGATCAGGGGATCCCAACCTCACCCAGACAGGGCCTCTCAGCCTCCTCCAGACAAGAGGCCTAGGACTGAACCCCCGGAACCTGTCTGTACAGATTATTCCTCGGATGACTCAGACATTTCAGACCCTCACGAAGGCCCATATTCTCCTTATGAGGATTCTGATGCAGAAGACTCCATTCCTTCTGCTTCTCCTCCTGAAGAATTCTCCTTTGGGGAAACCTTGCATACTATGAGGGAACACTTCCAATGGCAGGGCCAGGATTTTTCAGATTCAAGGAAAAGGCTAAGGACCTTTTACACTTACCACAGCATAGGCCTTTAGCCATTCCGCCAGTACTAACAGTTGTTGATGATGCATATAATGATGCCTGTACTGCCCCTGATTCTCTTCCTCCGGCCCCTGCCAAGCCAGACAGATATTACAGGGTCCCGGACACTCATTACCATTTGTATAAGGCTCCTGTTGCAGACCCTGAAACCATTTCACAGGGCCCTAAAGGTGTGGCAGCTGTCTCTGCCAAAAACCCTCTTCCCTCTGAAAGGGAATCTAGAGCATTAGAGAGATGGGGTAAAAAGGTTTATACTTCTGCTACTCTTTCGGCCAGGGCCTTGAACTGTCAATTTCACATGATTCAGTACCAGGAATTTTTGTTAGACAAGTTAAATAAAAAACTGTCTTCTCCTGAACCTTTAGACCGCAAGTCTCTTCAGGATTTGGTATATAACTCTCAGCAGGTCAGTAACCATTTCTTAAAATGTGGCTATGATGCACTGGAGGCTTCCTTTAGATCAGCTATGACTGGGACAGTGATTCGAAGGCATGCCTGGTTAAAAGAACAATCCTTACCAGACCATGTTAAGTCAAAACTCCTAGATGCTCCCATGGAGAAACAAAGTTTGTTTGGCTCCCCTGCACAGGAGGTTCTAAAAAAGGTGGAAGAAAAAGCAAAATCTGTCCAAACAGTCAAGGATTTCTTACAGGTCCAACCTCCGAGGTTTAGCAGAAATTGGCCTTCGAAGAATTGGTCCTTTCCAGACAACTCCAGAGCGCAGAGAGGCAGAAATAGACGCCCCAGAGGCAGAGGTCAGTCTAGGGGTGCCTACAGGGGACGTCAGTGGCAACCTACCAACCAGAGAAGTACTGCCACAGATCCAACTACAACCACTTCCACAGGGCAGACACAATGACTTGGCTCTAGTTCCGCCTACCAGGGAACAACTGGAAGCACCCTTGGGCGGAAAGCTAGCCTTATTTTCCGACAACTGTCATTACATTACAGGAGACAAATGGACTTTACAAACAATAGACAAGGGCTACAGGTTTCACTTCCACACTCTACCAAAAAAGAGAGGAATGCCAAACCTACCACCAAGCCAAAAAACAGACGCTCTAAGACAAATCAACAACTTACTAAGGATGAGAGCTATAGAAGAGGTACCACCTATGGAACAAGGCCAAGGATTTGACTCCAGGCTTTTCCTTGTACCAAGAAAAGAAAATCAATGGAGACCTATTCTAGACTTGTCCGCACTCAACACATACCTCATTGTTCCAAAATTCAAAATGCTGACCCTCCAGCAGCTTCTTCCCATGCTGGGCAAGGAGTCTTGGCTGGTGACTCTAGATCTCAAGGAGGCATACCTGCACGTCCCTATACGACCAGATTGCAGAAGGCACCTCAGATTTCTTGCAGGATCAGAGCATTATCAATTCTCAGCATTGCCTTTTGGCTTATCTACTGCCCAGAGTATTCACGAAATGCCTGGCATCAGTAATTGCTCATTGCAGGCTTCAGGGAATTCAAATTTACCCATACCTGGACGACTGCCTAATACAAGCGGACAACAAGGCAAAATTAACAAAAGATTTGGAAAATGTCATACAACTGTTGCAAGCCTTGGGATACACAGTCAACATGCAAAAGTCAAGACTAGTACCATCCCAAAGGATAACATCCTTGGGTGCAGAACTGGATACATCAACTCAGATGGCTTTTCTCACAGAAGAAAAACAAAAGCAACTACCAGTCTACTTCATGACATTAACAACACAAACTCGGCTTACTGCAAGGAAAGTCCTGCAAGCCCTGGGCTACATGGCATCCTGCATAATATTGGTTCCACATGCCAGGCTGCATATGAGAAAGCTACAATGGTACCTAAGGAATGTATGGTCTCAACACAAGCACAGTCTAGAAGCCCAGATTCCAATAATTCCATGCCTGAAGCAAGAATTCCTGTGGTGGGCTCAGGCCTGTCAGTTGAACAGAGGCTTTCCTTTCCACAAACCTCATCCAAGCCAGACCATCACCACGAACGCCTCAGACCTAGGATGGGGGGCGCACATGGTGGACAAGTGTATACAAGGCCTATGGACCCAAGACCAGCTGAATCTACACACAAATCTAAAGGAGATCCTGGCAGTGAAACATGCGATCCAGGCATTCAGACCACTCCTTCAACAGGGTCATCTGCTGATAAGGACGGACAATACCACAGTCATGTGGTACATCAACAAACAGGGAGGTACACATTCATATCCTCTATGCCGGATGGCAATGGACCTGTGGAATGTGGCCCTGAATCTCAACATTCAACTTCAGGCCAGATTTGTACCAGGAAAAGAACATTCTCTAGCAGACACCTTAAGCAGAATTACCACGGATGCTCACGAATGGATGCTGCATCCAGATATCTTCAAAGCCATAACAAAGAAATGGGGACTACCAGAGATAGACCTGTTCGCCTCCCCACACAACCACCAATTGAAGAAATTCTGCACAAGAGCATACCACCCAAAAGGACAGACATTCGCGGTCCGCGGTTTCGGCTGAAACCACGGTTAGGCCAACCGCAAGTGTCTCTGTTTCGGCTGAAACCGAGCCCCCGGTTCTTCCTTCGGCCGAAAGCATGCCTCCGATAGCCGAGGCCTCACAGAGCATGGCTGAATCTGCTACTGAATTTACTGCTACAGAAGCAGGCACCCAGGATTTGTCAGATACTATTCCTTTAGACATATCTACCCCTGCACGTGTTGTCTATCAAGGCTTTTGCCAGGGCTAAAGCAGCTAAATCTTCTAAGGCCTTACCTGCAAAAACTCCTTCACATAGGCCTACCTCTAGTTCCCAAATACTCAGCCTGGCTGAGGATCTCATTTCTTTGATCAGGGGATCCCATTTCTTTGATCAGGGGATCCCAACCTCACCCAGACAGGGCCTCTCAGCCTCCTCCAGACAAGAGGCCTAGGACTGAACCCCCGGAACCTGTCTGTACAGATTATTCCTCGGATGACTCAGACATTTCAGACCCTCACGAAGGCCCATATTCTCCTTATGAGGATTCTGATGCAGAAGACTCCATTCCTTCTGCTTCTCCTCCTGAAGAATTCTCCTTTGGGGAAACCTTGCATACTATGAGGGAACACTTCCAATGGCAGGGCCAGGATTTTTCAGATTCAAGGAAAAGGCTAAGGACCTTTTTACACTTACCACAGCATAGGCCTTTAGCCATTCCGCCAGTACTAACAGTTGTTGATGATGCATATAATGATGCCTGTACTGCCCTGATTCTCTTCCTCCGCCCCTGCCAAGCCAGACAGATATTACAGGGTCCCGGACACTCATTACCATTTGTATAAGGCTCCTGTTGCAGACCCTGAAACCATTTCACAGGGCCCTAAAGGTGTGGCAGCTGTCTCTGCCAAAAACCCTCTTCCCTCTGAAAGGGAATCTAGAGCATTAGAGAGATGGGGTAAAAAGGTTTATACTTCTGCTACTCTTTCGGCCAGGGCCTTGAACTGTCAATTTCACATGATTCAGTACCAGGAATTTTTGTTAGACAAGTTAAATAAAAAACTGTCTTCTCCTGAACCTTTAGACCGCAAGTCTCTTCAGGATTTGGTATATAACTCTCAGCAGGTCAGTAACCATTTCTTAAAATGTGGCTATGATGCACTGGAGGCTTCCTTTAGATCAGCTATGACTGGGACAGTGATTCGAAGGCATGCCTGGTTAAAAGAACAATCCTTACCAGACCATGTTAAGTCAAAACTCCTAGATGCTCCCATGGAGAAACAAAGTTTGTTTGGCTCCCCTGCACAGGAGGTTCTAAAAAAGGTGGAAGAAAAAGCAAAATCTGTCCAAACAGTCAAGGATTTCTTACAGGTCCAACCTCCGAGGTTTAGCAGAAATTGGCCTTAGAAGAATTGGTCCTTTCCAGACAACTCCAGAGCGCAGAGAGGCAGAAATAGACGCCCCAGAGGCAGAGGTCAGTCTAGGGGTGCCTACAGGGACGCCAGTGGCAACCTACCAACCAGAGAAGTACTGCCACAGATCCAACTACAACCACTTCCACAGGGCAGACACAATGACTTGGCTCTAGTTCCGCCTACCAGGGAACAACTGGAAGCACCCTTGGGCGGAAAGCTAGCCTTATTTTCCGACAACTGTCATTACATTACAGGAGACAAATGGACTTTACAAACAATAGACAAGGGCTACAGGTTTCACTTCCACACTCTACCAAAAAAGAGAGGAATGCCAAACCTACCACCAAGCCAAAAAACAGACGCTCTAAGACAAATCAACAACTTACTAAGGATGAGAGCTATAGAAGAGGTACCACCTATGGAACAAGGCCAAGGATTTGACTCCAGGCTTTTCCTTGTACCAAGAAAAGAAAATCAATGGAGACCTATTCTAGACTTGTCCGCACTCAACACATACCTCATTGTTCCAAAATTCAAAATGCTGACCCTCCAGCAGCTTCTTCCCATGCTGGGCAAGGAGTCTTGGCTGGTGACTCTAGATCTCAAGGAGGCATACCTGCACGCCCCTATACGACCAGATTGCAGAAGGCACCTCAGATTTCTTGCAGGATCAGAGCATTATCAATTCTCAGCATTGCCTTTTGGCTTATCTACTGCGCCCAGAGTATTCACGAAATGCCTGGCATCAGTAATTGCTCATTGCAGGCTTCAGGCAATTCAAATTTACCCATACCTGGACGACTGCCTAATACAAGCGGAC
Source organism: Protopterus annectens (assembly GCF_019279795.1). Classification (NCBI taxonomy): domain Eukaryota; kingdom Metazoa; phylum Chordata; order Ceratodontiformes; family Protopteridae; genus Protopterus; species Protopterus annectens. Next base: position 235,400,534 of record NC_056750.1, read on the forward strand.
AACAAGGCAAAATTAACAAAAGATTTGGAAAATGTCATACAACTGTTGCAAGCCTTGGGATACACAGTCAACATGCAAAAGTCAAGACTAGTACCATCCCAAAGGATAACATCCTTGGGTGCAGAACTGGATACATCAACTCAGATGGCTTTTCTCACAGAAGAAAAACAAAAGCAACTACCAGTCTACTTCATGACATTAACAACACAAACTCGGCTTACTGCAAGGAAAGTCCTGCAAGCCCTGGGCTACATGGCATCCTGCATAATATTGGTTCCACATGCCAGGCTGCATATGAGAAAGCTACAATGGTACCTAAGGAATGTATGGTCTCAACACAAGCACAGTCTAGAAGCCCAGATTCCAATAATTCCATGCCTGAAGCAAGAATTCCTGTGGTGGGCTCAGGCCTGTCAGTTGAACAGAGGCTTTCCTTTCCACAAACCTCATCCAAGCCAGACCATCACCACGAACGCCTCAGACCTAGGATGGGGGGCGCACATGGTGGACAAGTGTATACAAGGCCTATGGACCCAAGACCAGCTGAATCTACACACAAATCTAAAGGAGATGCTGGCAGTGAAACATGCGATCCAGGCATTCAGACCACTCCTTCAACAGGGTCATCTGCTGATAAGGACGGACAATACCACAGTCATGTGGTACATCAACAAACAGGGAGGTACACATTCATATCCTCTATGCCGGATGGCAATGGACCTGTGGAATGTGGCCCTGAATCTCAACATTCAACTTCAGGCCAGATTTGTACCAGGAAAAGAACATTCTCTAGCAGACACCTTAAGCAGAATTACCACGGATGCTCACGAATGGATGCTGCATCCAGATATCTTCAAAGCCATAACAAAGAAATGGGGACTACCAGAGATAGACCTGTTCGCCTCCCCACACAACCACCAATTGAAGAAATTCTGCACAAGAGCATACCACCCACTTGCTTGGAGGGTGGACTCCCTTTCCTTCAGCTGGAAAAACCTGACAGCATATGCATTTCCACCTCTTCCCTTGATGTACAAAGTTCTACTGAAGATCAGAGAAGATCGGCCAAGGGTAATCCTGATAGCTCCAGACTGGCCGAGGCAACATTGGTACCCGCTACTGAGAAGCATGTCTCGGACACACGCATGGCCTCTACCTCTACGCCCCTTACTTCTAACACAGGACAACTACAAGATCCTACATCCAAACTTGAAAACACTGCAGCTAGCTGCTTGGAGTATTGCATAAAAGAAAATAACCCAGGTTTATCTCAGAGGGTTAAGGACATTATCCTGGAGGCATGCAGACCCTCCACAAGGAAGACTTATTCAGCCAAGTGGAAAAGATACCTCATTTGGAGTACAGCAAAGGGAGAAAATGTCTCATTGGCAAACATAGCACACATCCTGGAATATTTAGCAGAACTGTTCGACAATGGCCTGTCTTACTTCTCCATTACGATTCATGCATCAGCAATTTCAGCAGAATACAACATGGATCCTCCTGTCTTCTCTCATCCTCTACTCAGGCAGTTCTTGAGAGGAATCAAAAATGTAAAACCTCCAAGGAAACCACCTTTACCTACATGGGATCTCAACTTTGTGCTGGAAAAGTTAACACTTCCCCCTTTTGAACCAGCAGCAACAGCAGAATTACAGTTCTTGTCTTGGAAAACTGCTTTCCTGCTAGCAATCACTTCAGCAAGAAGGGTATCTGAGTTACAGGCATTAATGGCAGTACAACCCTTCCTTATCTTCCATCAGGACAGGGTCTCTCTGAGAACTAACCCTACCTTTATGCCAAAAGTGGTCTCCAGAGTATCTTTGAACCAAGTGATTCATTTACCTACATTCTTCCCCAACCCACAGAACAGGGGGGAAAGACTGCTACATACCTTGGATGTGCACAGACAATTACGCTACTATCTGGACAGAACTAAGACCAGCAGAAAAACCGACCAGCTTATGGTAGCATATGCAACAGGAATGCAAGGAAAAGCAATTTCAAAACAGACAATCTCAAAATGGATAGGAAATTGCATTCGATTTTGCTACTCATTTCATGGAAAGACAACTCCTGAAAATATCAGACCTCATTCAACAAGAGCTACAGCCACCACTACAGCTTTCCTACAAGGAGTGGCTACCAAAGACATTTTAGAAGCTGCTACTTGCAGCTCCGTGCATACATTTGCCAAGCATTATAATCTTCCCCTATACTCAAGATCCCGAGCAGGTTTTGCAACTGCTGTTTTGCAAGGGATCTTAACTACACCATCTTTATCTTAGTGCCTCCTCCCCCAGTTTGGCTATGGTATTCTACCCATATGTTAGGACTGCAGATGCATCCTTGAAGGACATAGTACAGATGTCCTTCAAGGATGCATCTGCAGTCCTAACAAATGGGTTGTCCTGTCGTCAGGCAGCCCTTCGGTCGGCCGGATTCCAAAGTCTGGGTCTGGCCTCGGCTGGTGTCGCACTTCACCCGACGTCATCTCTGCTGGTCTTCGGGGGTATAAAGGCATCAGCCGACGCCATTTTCCTCAGTCTTTCTTGCCACGTGGCGCCCGAAGCAGAAGCTGTTCGCAAGTGCCGGTCGGTCAGATCCAGAGATTACTACTACCGAATACTACTTCGAAGACTTCTAAAAAGCTAAGTACCCCGTTGGGGACTCTTTCTTGCCTCAGCCGATGTCAGAAAAAGTAAATAACTGTTTAACTTGTGGGAAACAAATACCTCATAAAGATTTCCACTCTTACTGCTTACCTTGTTTAGGCCCAGACCACGACGTAGCAGCCTGTTTAGCCTGTGCTTCCTTCAACCGACAACGCTTAGGCGCGGGTCGGAGTTTGCTGAACAGTTTTTCGCTCAGATTTTGCGTACATTATGCCGTCGGATCCTCCGACTTCTCAAATTGTTAAAAGCGAAGAAAAGACCGACACTCGCGGCCCGCAGTTTCGGCCGAAACCACGGTTAAGCAAACCGCGAGTGTCTCGGTTTCAGCCGAAACCGAGCAAACGGGTCTATCTTCAGCCGAATCCATGACTACTACCCTGCTACCCTAGTTGAATCGGCCTTTGAAGTTTTGCCTACTAATGTGGTTCCTCTAGAATTATCGGACACCATCCCTTTGGATGTCTCTACCCCAGCACGTGGTGCTGCTAGGCCTCCTGCAGCCATGTCTATAAAGGCCTTTGCCAGGGCTAAAGCAGCCAAAACTGCTAAATCAGTGCCTGTTAAGCCCCCCTCACTCAGGCCCAGTTCCAGTTCTCAAATGCTTACTCTGGCAGAGGATCTCATCTCTTTAATAAGGGGATCCCAATCTCACCCAGATAGGGCCTCTCAACCTCCTCCAGAAAAGAGACCTAGAGCAGAGCCCCCTGAGCCAGTGTCCTCAGATGATTCTTCTGATGATTCAGACATTACAGACCATCCAGAGGCTCCTTTTTCTACTTATGAAGATTCCGATGCTGAGGAATCTATACCTTCTGCCTCTCCACCAGAGGAATTTTCCTTTGGGGAAACCTTACATGCCATGAGAGAGCAATTCCAATGGCAGGGACAAGATTTCTCAGATTCAAGAAAAAGGCTTAGGACCTTTCTACATTTACCGCAACATAGGCCCTTAGCTATTCCTCCAGTTCTTCCTGTTGTGGATGACGCATTTAATGATGTTTGCACTGCTCCTGATACTTTACCTCCAGCCCCTGCCAAGCCCGATATGTTTTACAGGGTATCGGACACTCATCACCACCTATACAAGGCTCCACTTGCAGATCCTGAGACTATCTCCCAGGGGCCTAAGGCAGTAGCTTCGACCTCATCAAAAAACCCTCTCCCTTCTGAAAGGGAATCCAGGTCCTTAGAGAGATGGGGTAAAAAAGTTTACACCTCTGCTACTCTCTCAGCTAGAGCTTTGAACTGTCAGTTTCATATGATCCAATACCAAGAGTTTATGCTTGATCAGTTAACTAAGAAACTGTCCTCTGATGACTCCTTAGATAAGAAATATGTTTTAGAAATGGTGAATAACATTCAGCAGGTTAGTAACCATTCTTTAAAATGTGGCTATGATGCACTGGAGGCTTCATTTAGATCAGCCATGACTGGCACAGTTATAAGAAGGCATGCATGGTTGAAAGAACAGGTCTTGCCGGATCATGTTAAAGCAAAGCTATTAGATGCTCCTATGGATAAGGCCAGTCTATTTGGTTCTCCTGCCCAGCAAGTAATGAAGAAAATTGAAGAGAAGGCAAAATCTGTACAAACAGTTAAAGATTTCTTACAGGTTCAGCCCCCAAGGTTTAGCAGGAACTGGCCTTCCAAAAATTGGTCCTTTCCAGACTCCATCTCAGAGAGGCAGGAATAGACGTTCCAGAGGCAGAAATCAATCCAGAGGAGGTGCCTACAGAGGACGCCAGTGGCAAGGCAATAACCAGCGAGGCACAGACACAACCACTGCCACTGCAACAGGAAAATCACGGTGACTTGGCTCTGACACCGCCTACCAGGGAACAAAAAGCAGCACCCTTAGGCGGAAAGTTAGCCTTATTTTCAAAAAATTGGCACTATATCACAAGAGACAAGTGGATTTTGCAGACTATAGACCAAGGCTACAGGTTTCATTTCCACACCTTACCAGTAAAAAGAGGAATGCTAAACCTACCTCCAAATCAGAAAACAGAAGCTCTAAAACAGATAGCTCAATTAACAAAGATGAGAGCTGTGGAAAGGGTACCACCAACAGAACAGGGCAAAGGATTCTACTCCAGACTCTTCCTAGTACCAAGAAAAGAGAAAAGTTGGAGACCTATTCTCGACCTGTCCGCTTTAAACACATTCATCATTGTTCCAAAATTCAAAATGCTGACCCTACAGCAACTTCTTCCCATGCTGGGGAAGGAGTGTTGGCTGGTAACTCTAGATCTCAAGGAGGCGTACCTGCACGTCCCCATACGACCAAATTGCAGAAGATACCTCAGATTTCTTGCAGGATCAGAGCATTATCAATTCTCAGCATTGCCCTTTGGCTTATCTACTGCACCCAGAGTATTCACAAAATGCCTGGCATCAGTAATCGCTCATTGCAGGCTACAGGGAATCCAAATTTATCCATACCTGGACGACTGCCTGATACAAGCGGACAACAAAAGCAAGCTGACAAAAGACTTACAAAGAGTCATTTGCTTACTACAAGCCCTGGGATACACAGTCAATTTAAAAAAGTCAAGACTGATACCATCCCAAACAAGAACATTCTTGGGTGCAGAATTGGACACAGTAAAACAGATGGCATTCCTAACTGCAGAAAAACAAGAACAACTCCTCTTTACTTCTTGGCATTAACAAAGCAGAACAAACTAACAGCAAGGAAAGTACTGCAGGCCTTGGGCTTCATGGCATCATGCATAATCCTGGACCCCATGCCAGACTGCATATGAGAAAGCTACAGTGGTACCTAAAGAATTTATGGTCTCAACACAGGCACAGCTTAGAAACCGAATACCACTAATCCCATGCCTGAAACAAGAGTTCCTATGGTGGGCTCAAGCATGCCAGTCAAACCCAGGCTTGCCCTTCCACAACTTTCAAGCAAGCCAAACCATCACAATGGACGCCTCAGACCTAGGTTGGGGGGCCCACATGCTGGACAAATGCATACAAGGATTATGGACTCCAGATCAACTGCACCTGCACATAAATCAAAAAGAAATGCTGGCAGTAAAACTAGCAATCCAGAATTTCAGACCATTCCTCAAAGAAAGCCATTTAATGATAAGGACAGACAACACCACAGTCATGTGGTACATCAACAAACAGGGAGGCACTCATTCATACCCCCTATGCCGAATGACTCTGGACCTATGGAATATGGCTCTGAGCTACAACATTCAGTTACAGGCAATATTTGTACCGGGAAAAGAAAACATCCTAGCAGACATGTTAAGCAGAACTACCTCGGATGCTCACGAATGGATGCTACACCCGGACATCTTCAAGGCCATCACTCAGAAATGGGGAATGCCACAAATAGACCTATTTGCATCCCCACTCAATCACCAGCTCAAGAAATTCTGCACAAGGACATTCCACCCACTTGCATGGAAGGTGGACTCTCTATCCTTCAGTTGGAAAGGCCTGACAGCATATGCATTTCCACCTCTTCCTTTGATGCACAAGGTACTACTGAAAATCAAAGAGGAGCGTCCAAGGATAATTCTGATAGCTCCAAATTGGCCAAGACAACACTGGTATCCATTGCTGAGGAGCATGTCTCGGGGGAGAACGTGGACAAACTACCCCTGATGCCTTTGATGTTAACTCAGAACGACTACAACATCATGCATCCAAACCTAAAAACTCTGCAACTGACTGCCTGGAACATTACATAACAGCAACTAACCCAGATTTATCCCAAAGGGTTAAAGACATTATCCTTGAGGCCCACAGACCTTATACAAGAAGGAACTATGCAGGGAAATGGAAAAGGTTTGTCATTTGGAGTACTGAAAGAGGAAAAGATGTGTCAAAGATAGATATTGCCAACATCCTGGAGTATTTGGCAGAGCTTCTCCATACAGGCCTGTCCTATTCCTCCATCAAGATACATGCATCAGTTATTTCTGCAGAATAGAGCTTCGATCCCCCTGTCTTCTCACACCCTCTACTCAGGCAGTTCCTCAGAGGAATCAAGAATGTAAAACCTCCTAGGAAACCACCATTACCAGCATGGGACTTGAACTTTGTGCTAGAAAAATTGACACTCCCTCCATTCGAACCAGCAGCAACAGCAGATCTTCAACACCTATCCTGGAAAACTGCTTTCCTACTGGCAATTACTTCAGCAAGAAGGGTTTCGGAACTACAGGCCTTAATGGCAGTACAACCCTTCCTAATCTTCCATCAAGATAGAGTATCCATGAGAGCTAATCCTACATTTATGCCTAAGGTGGTATCCAGAGTGTCTCTAAACCAGGCAATCCACCTACCTACCTTCTTTCCCAATCCACAGAACAGGGGAAAGACTGCTGCATACCTTGGATGTACATAGACAGTTGCGCTACTACCTGGACAGAACCAAGGGCAATAGAAAAACTGACCAGCTTCTAGTAGCTTATGCAACAGGAAGGGAAGGAAAAGCAATTTCCAAACAGACAATCTCCAAGTGGATAGGAAATTGCATAAGATTCTGTTACTCCTACCATGGAAAGCAAATTCCACAGAACATAAGACCTCACTCTACAAGGGCTACAGCCACTACCACAGCTTTCTTACGAGGAGTGGCTACCAAGGACATTATTGAGGCGGCTACTTGGACCTCCGTGCATACATTTGCCAAGCATTATAACTTACCTCTATACTCTAGATCCCGAGCAGGGTTTGCCACTGCTGTATTGCAAGGGATCCTAACTACACCATAATTCTTCTTCCTCCTCCCCTAGTTTGGCTATGGTATTCTACCCATTTAGTTAGGACTGCAGATGCATCCTTGAAGGACATAGTACAGTTTTGTACCTACCATAAATGTAGATGTCCGAACAGGATAGCATCTGCAGTCAGGATTACCCACCCTCCTTCCCCTCTGTGGTACTCCTAGGGTATTTACCCTCCTAATAGCTAGCTGGGGGGGATCTCTTATGGTGTATTTGTTTGTATATATGTACATACATGCTTATTTTTTGTGTTTGCCTACTATCTTTTTTTTGGAAACATTGGCATTTACCCAAAATTTAGTTTTCCAAGAGGGCAACTGGCATCTGGGGCAAGAAACACTGAGGAAAATGGAGTCGGCTGATTCCTTTATACCCGAAGACCAGCAGAGATGACGTCGGGTGAAGTGCGACACCAGCCGAGGCCAGACCCAGACTTTGGAATCCAGCAGACCGAAGGGCTGCCTGATGACAGGACAACCCATTTGTTAGGACTGCAGATGCTATCCTGTTCGGACATCTACATTTATGGTAGGTACAAAACTGTACTTTTTGTACCTACCATAAATGTAGATGTCCGATAGGTATGCATCTGCAGTCAGGATTACCCACCCTCCTTCCCCTCTGTGGTATTCCTAGGTAGCTGGGGGAATCTATTATGGTGTATTTGTTTGTATATATGTATATATGTGTGTGTGTGTGTGTGTGTGTATATATATATATATATATATATATATATATATATATATATATATATATATATATGTATATATATATTTTTTTTTTTTTTTTTCTATTGTTTGCTCTCTACTGTTTGGAATTATTTGCATTTATCCAAATTTAGCCTTCCTAGAGGGCACCTGGCATCTGGGGCAAGAAACACTGAGGAAAATGGCATCGGCTGATGCCTTTATACCCAATAAACAGCAGCTATGACGGCGGGTGAAGTGCGACATCAGCCGAGGCCAGACCCAGACTTTGGAATCCGGCCGACCGAAGGGCTGCCTGAGGCAGGACAACCCATATGCTAGGACTGCAGATGCATACCTATCGGACATCTACATTTATGGTAGGTACAAAACTGTACTTTATGTGGGACATAAACAAGCAGGAAGGGTGCACATTCCTACCCCTTCTGCAGACTAGCCATGGCATTGTGGAGCACGGCCTTGAGCTACCAAGTGCTAAATTCCTGCCAGAAAAACTGAATACACTGGCAGACAGACTAAGCAGAAATCTCATGGACCCACACGAGTGGAAACTGGAACCACGGATTTTCAACATGTTGACAAGCAAATGGGGGAGCCCAGATATAGATATATTTGCCTCCCCCCAGAACTACCAGTTGGACAAATTTTGCACAAGGACACCTCACAAAAAAGCCTGGATAGTGGATGGCTCTGTCCTTCACTTGGAAAAACCTATCAGTCTACGCTTTTCCCTCTCTGCCTCTGCTCCCCTAAGTTCTGCTAAAAGTCAAACAGGACAAACAAAAAATGATTTTGATTGCTCCAGACTGGCCTCGCCAACACTGGTACCCACTCCTGCGCAGTGTGTCACAAATATCGCCATGGCACCTGCCTCGGACACTTTCCTTGCTGTCTCAGCAGGAGAACAAAATTCTGCACCCTCATTTCCCAACATTGAACCTTGCAGCTTGGCTGATCACTTAAATTCACCCTTAGCATCCCTCAGCAAACCTGTGATGGATGTCATCTTGGCGGCGAGAAGACCTAGTACTAGAAAATCTTATGCTGACAAATGGAAAAGATTCTGTGACTGGAACCAATCTTTAGGGATGAGCACAGCAGCGCCCAATTTACCTCAGATTTTACAGTACTTAACTGAGAGGCTTCACAAGGGCCTGTCTTTTTCCTCTATTAAAATCCACGCTTCAGCTATTTCAGCTCACTGTAACACAGAACCGCCCCTCTTTTCTCATCCCCTGCTCAAGCAGTAACTCAGAGAGGCAAAGAACTTGAGACTACCCAGGAGAGCTCCTACCCCTGCCTGGGATCTTAACTTTGTTTTGGAAAAATCTCACCTTTCGAGCCAGCTGCTACTGCAGACTTAAAAATGTTTTCTTGGAAAACAGCCTTCCTTTTAGCAGTCTCTTCAGCTAGAAGGGTATCCTTATTACAGGCCCTTATGGCAGTGGAACCTTTCAGCATCTTTCATGCGGGCAGGGTATCTCTGAGGACCAGTCCATCCTTCATGCCCAAGGTGGTTTCCAGTGTGGTTCTTAACCAATCCATTCATTTGCCAACCTTCTAACCCAATCCACAGAACAAAGGGGAACGGATTCTGCATTCCTTGTACGTGCACAGACATCTTGGATTCTACTTGGACAGAACTAAATTTCGAAGAAAATCTGAACAGTTGCTAGTGGCATTTGCTGCTGGGGCAGAGGGGAAGGGTATTTCTAAATAAACTATTTCTAAATGGATAAGCCATTGCATTCATTTCTGCTATAAGTACCATGGAAAACCTATCCCCCAGGGGATCAGATCTCATTCCACCAGGGCTGCATCTACTTCTGCAGTCTTTCTCAGAGGTGTTCCTACCAGGGATATTCTAGAAGCTGCTACCTGGAGTTCAATGCATACTTTCACCAAGCATTCTCATTTACCAATTTTCTCTAAATCCAGAGCTGGCTTTGCCACTGCTGTCTTGCAGGGACTTATAGCTGGTCCTAATGCTGTATAAATCCATCCTCCCCAACCATAGCTTTGGGATTCTACCCAAATGTGATCACTGCAACAGTGAAACGTGAAGAACATAGTACAGTTGTGTACACTTATCATAAATGTAGATGTTCGAGTGTATTCACTGTTGCAGTCCTGGTTACCCTCCCTCCAGCCCCCTGATGTTCATCCTGTTACCCTGCTGCAGTCATCACACTTGGGTTATCCTGCCGTGAGGCGGTCCCGCAGTCAGCCCGAATTCCGAAGTCTTGGTCCGGCGTCCGTTGCTGTTGCTTCTTCCCTGACGTCAGTGCGCCAGGGTTGTACAAGAGGCATTCGACGGCATTTTCTTCGGTCTTTCTTGCCACACGGTGCCCGAAGCAGAAGCAGTTCGCAAGTGCCAGTCGGCCGACACCTGAGATTTTCGATTTGAATTTCAGTCAGAAGTCTTCAATAAGGCTAAGTACCCTGTTGGGGAACTTTTTCTTGCCTCAGTCTGATGTCAGAAAAAGTTAACAATTGCATTTCTTAGTTTTTCTCTTACTATACCTGTATTTTCTTTTACTATGCTTAAAAGCCTTTTTGGTGCATTTGCTTTTGGTTGGAGGTATATTTTTGTTTTTAATTTTATTTGCTTCTCATTCGGTGGGCACCTGACATCTGGGGCAGGAAAAACTAATGTAATGGCGCCGGCTGCATGTTTTGTACCCTTGACGACCTGACGTCATGAAAAAAAGGGAGAGCAACCGACGCAGGACTCAAGACTTTGTTAATCAGGCTGACTGAGGGCAACCTGCCAGCAGATTACCCAAATGTAATGACTGCAACAGTGAATACACTCGAACATCTACATTTATGGTAAGTGTACACAACTGTACTTTTTGTGGGTTGCTGAATTCTGGTCTGGCGTACTCTCCTGTTTACCAGCCATTTTTGGCTGTCTGCCTCTGCATCCACCACTTTCTTCTAGATTTGAAATAAGATGTTGAAAAGCATCCTTCATGTTTAGATCTTGGAGAGAACCCATTTCTCCTCCTTGGGAGCTTTACTATGTTCTTGGAAACTTGACTCTGCCACCTTTTGAACCAGCAGCTACTTGCATGTTGAAATTGTGTACCTAGAAAACTGTCTTGTGTGGTGCCCAAAAACTTTTGCCAAAAAGGTTTCTGACCTTCAGGCTCTTATTGCTGCTCCTCCTTTTCTAATTTTTCAGAGACAGGGTGCCTCTTAGAACCAATCCTTCACTTATCCCTGAAATGGTCAGTGATGTCATTCTGAATGGGACTAACCATCTTCCCTCTTTCCTTCTCCACAAAATAAAAGTGAGAGCATTCTCCGATGTTCTTTGTGTTTCACTGTTGCAGTCATCACATTTGGGTTAACTGCTTGCAGGTAGCCCTCAGCCAGCCTGAATACCAGAGTCTTCAGATTTCTGTCGGATGCTGTTTCTTCTTCCATGATGTCAGGTCGCCACGGGTATAAAACATGCAGCCGACACCATTACGTCAGTCTGTCTTGCGGTGCCCGAAGCAGACGCAGTTCGCAAGTGCCAGTCGGCCGACTCCTGAAATTTTTGTTTTAGAGTTTCAGACCTGAAGTCTTCAAAAAGATAAGTACCCCATTAGGGATCCTTTTTCTTGCTCTAACCGATGTCCGTAAAAGTTAACAATTGTCTTACCTGTGGAAAGCAAATACCTTGTAGAGATTTTCATTCTTACTGCATCCCCTGTTTAGGCCCAGACCAATGACGTCCCTCGCTGTCTGTTTTCTGCCTTGTTCAACACCCGAAGTATTCGTCATCGGGCTATTTTTGCAGCCAATTACTTTCGTACTCTGTGTACTCCGAAATGGCTTCATTAAGCCATCCAACTACCGATCTTCCGAAAAAACATAAGGATAAAGGCAGAGACAGACCACATAGGTCCAAAACAGCCGACAACGCTTCCGTTAAGCTAGTCGCCAGTCCACCGGTACTCAGTGAGGTGCTTTTGCAGCTCCTGATACCCACTCCTTCAGATTCACAGGCCTCTACTGAGACCCATTTGGAGTCTGGTATGTCTCGAGATGCTTCTTCAAATATGGAACTTGCAGATGTCTTTACCTTGGATGGGTCCGGAGCCGCTGTGCAGGCACCAGTTTTTGAGGGTGTATTCAGGTCTACAGACCATCATTTTCATCCAGGCCAAAAACTCGCACTACGCCTAGAAAATAGACAACCAAACCGCAGGCTCAGGCCCATATGCCACAAAAACAAATGCTTAGAATGGCTGAAGATCTTATTACCTAAATTTAGGGGAAGCCAGCCTTCCCCCTCTAAGAGACCTAGAACTGAATTTCTTTCTGATTCTTCTGGTCAGGATTCTGATGTCCTTCAAGGATGCATCTGCAGTCCTTACAAATGGGTTGTCCTGTCGTCAGGCAGCCCTTCGGTCGGCCGGATTCCAAAGTCTGGGTCTGGCTTTGGCTGGTGTCACGCTTCACCCGACGTCATAGCTGCAGTTTTTCGGGTATAAAGGCATCAGCCGACGCCATTTTCCTCAGTCTTTCTTGCCGCGTGGCGCCCGAAGCAGAAGCTGTTCGCAAGTGCCGGTCGGTCAGAACCAGAGATTACTACTACCGAATACTACTTCGAAGACTTCTAAAAAGCTAAGTACCCCGTTAGGGACTCTTTCTTGCCTCAGCCGATGTCAGAAAAAGTGAATAACTGTTTAACTTGTGGGAAACAAATACCTCATAAAGATTTCCACTCTTACTGCTTACCTTGTTTAGGCCCAGACCACGACGTAGCAGCTTGTCTAGCCTGTGCTTCTTTTAACCGACGGACGCTTAGACGCCGGTCGGAGTTTGCAGAACAGTTTTTCGGCTCTGATTTTGCTTATATCATGCCGTTGGATCCTCCGACTTCACAAATAACCAAAAAAACGCAGGGAAAAGGACCGACACTCGCGGTCCGCGGTTTCGGCCGAAACCGCGGTTAAGCCAACCACGAGTGTCTCGGTTTCGGCTGAAACCGAGCAAGCGGTTCTTTCCCCAGCCGAAAACATGCCTTCTACCGAGGCCTCTTCTAACTTGGTGGAATCGGCTTCTGAAATCCAACCTGCAGTTGCGGTTTCTCAGGAATTATCAGACACTATTCCCTTGGATATTTCAACCCCTGCACGTGGAGCTGCTAGGCCTCCTGCAGCCATGTCTATTAAGGCCTTTGCCAGGGCTAAAGCAGCTAAAGCTTCAAAAACGGTGCCTGTTAAGCCCCCCTCTCACAGGCCCAGCACCAGTTCCCATATGCTTTCTTTGGCTGAGGATCTCATTTCTTTAATTCGTGGCTCCCAGCCTCATCCAGACAGGACCTCTCATCCACCTCCAGAGAAGAGGCCTAGAGCAGAGCCCCCAGAGCCAGTATCCACAGATGATTCCTCTGATGACTCAGAACATACAGACCCTCCTGAGGCTCCTTATACTCCTTACGAAGACTCTGATGCTGAAGAGTCCATTCCTTCAGCCTCCCCACCTGAGGAATTTTCCTTTGGGGAAACCTTGCATGCTATGAGGGAACAATTTCAGTGGCAGGGCCAAGATTTCTCAGACTCCAGAAAAAGGCTTAGAACCTTTCTACATTTGCCACAACATAGGCCTTTAGCTATACCTCCAGTTCTTTCTGTTGTAGATGATGCATTTAATGATGCTTGCACTGCTCCTGATTCATTACCTCCGGCCCCTGCTAAGCCCGATAGGTTCTACAGGGTCCCGGACACTCATCACCATTTATATAAGGCTCCTTTTGCAGATCCAGAGACTATCTCCCAGGGCCCTAAAGCTGTAGCAACTGCATCTACTAAAAACCCCCTCCCCTCTGAAAGGGAATCCAGGTCCTTAGAGCGTTGGGGTAAAAAAGTTTACACCTCTGCTACTTTGTCAGCTAGGGCTTTGAACTGCCAATTTCATATGATTCAATATCAAGAGTTTATGCTAGACCAGTTAACTAAAAAACTGTCCTCTGAAGAATCTTTAGATAAGAAATATGTTCAGGAAATGGTACATAACATACAGCAGGTTAGTAACCATTCTTTAAAATGTGGCTATGATGCACTGGAGGCTTCCTTTAGATCAGCCATGACTGGCACAGTTATCAGGAGACATGCATGGTTGAAAGAGCAGGCATTACCTGACCATGTCAAATCAAAGCTTTTAGATGCTCCCATGGACAAAGTCAATTTATTTGGTTCCCCTGCACAGCAGGTACTAAAAAAGATGGAAGAGAAGGCGAAATCTGTACAAACAGTGAAAGATTTCTTACAGATTCAACCTCCAAGGTTTAGCAGGAACTGGCCCTCCAAGAATTGGTCCTTTCCGGACTCCTCTAAGACACAGAGAGGCAGGAATAGGCGTTCAAGAGGCAGAAACCAATCCAGGGGTGCCTACAGGGGACGCCAGGGGACGCCAGTGGCAAGGTAACAACCAGCGAGGCACAGACGCAGCCACCACCACTGCAACAACACAATCACAGTGACTTGGCTGTGGCACCGCCTACCAGGGAACAACTGGAAGCACCCTTAGGCGGAAAGCTGACATTATTTTCAAAGAACTGGCATTAAGTTTACAGGTTCCATTTCCATACTCTACCAGCAAAGAGAGGAATGCCAAACCTACCACCTACTCAAAGGGCAGAAGCTCTAAAGCAAATATCTCAATTATTAAGAATGAGAGCTGTGGAAAAAGTACCATCTATGGAACAAGGAAAGGGATTTTACTCCAGACTCTTCCTGGTACCAAGAAAAGAGAGCAAATGGCGGCCTATTCTGGACCTGTCCGCTTTAAACACATTCCTCATAGTTCCAAATTTCAAAATGCTGACCCTACAGCAGCTCCTTCCCATGCTGGGCAAGGAGTCTTGGCTGGTAACTCTAGATCTCAAGGAGGCATACCTGCACGTCCCCATACGACCAAATTGCAGAAGATACCTCAGATTTCTTGCAGGATCAGACCATTATCAATTCTCAGCATTGCCCTTTGGCTTATCTACTGCGCCCAGAGTGTTCACGAAATGCCTGGCATCAGTAATTGCACATTGCAGACTTCAGGGAATCCAAATTTACCCCTACCTGGACGACTGCCTGATACAAGCGGACAACAAAAGCAAGCTAACAGAAGACTTACAAAGAGTCATTTACCTGCTGCAAGCCCTGGGATATACAGTCAATATAAAAAAGTCAAGGCTGATTCCATCCCAAAGAATAACCTTTCTGGGTGCAGAGCTGGACGCATCAAAACAAATGGCATTCCTTACTGCAGAAAAGAAAGAGCAACTACCTCTCTACTTCTTGGCATTAACAAAGCAGAACCATCTAACTGCAAGGAAAGTACTGCAAGCCCTAGGCTTCATGGCATCCTGCATAATTCTGGTCCCTCATGCCAGGCTGCATATGAGAAAGCTACAGTGGTACCTAAAGAATTTGTGGTCTCAACACAAGCACAGCCTAGAAACCAAAATTCCAATAATCCCATGCCTGAAGCAAGGGTTCCTATGGTGGGCCCAGGCCTGTCAATCAAAGACAGGATTGCCCTTCTGCAGCAGTCAACCAAGCCAAACCATCACGACAGATGCATCAGACCTCGGTTGGGGGGCACACATGCTGGACAAGTGCATACAAGGCTTATGGACTCAAGACCAGCTGCGCCTGCACATAAATCTAAAGGAAATGCTGGCAGTAAAATTGGCAATCCAGTCATTCAGACCATTTCTCCAAGAAGGTCAGTTGATGATAAGAACAGACAACACCACAGTTATGTGGTACATCAACAAACAGGGAGGCACACATTCATACCCTCTATGCCGGCTGGCACTGGACCTATGGGATGTGGCTCTGAGCTACAACATTCAGTTACAAGCAATTTTTGTACCGGGAAAAGAAAACATTCTAGCAGACATACTAAGCAGAACTACAACGGATGCCCACGAATGGATGCTGCATCCGGACATCTTCAAAGCCATCACAAGAGAATGGGGATTACCACAAATAGACTTATTTGCATCCCCACTCAATCACCAGCTAAAGAGATTCTGCACAAGGACGTACCACACACTTGCTTGGAAGGTGGACTCCCTATCTTTCAGTTGGAAGAACCTGACAGCATACGCATTTCCACCACTTCCTTTGATGCACAAGGTGCTTTTGAAGATCAAAGAGGAACGTCCAAGGATCATTCTGATAGCTCCAGACTGGCCAAGGCAACATTGGTACCCATTGCTGAGGAACATGTCTCGGGAACAAATATGGGCACTACCTCTGATCCCATTGCTGTTAACACAGAACAACTACAACATCCTGCATCCAAACCTGAAAACTCTGCAGCTAACTGCCTGGAACATTACATAAGAACAATTAACCCAAATTTATCCCAAAGGGTTAAAGACATAATCCTTGAGGCTCGTAGACCTTCAACAAGAAAGAATTATGCAGCAAAATGGAAAAGATATCTCATTTGGAGTACTGCAAAGGGAGAAGATGTGGCACTGGCAAACATAGCCAACATCCTGGAATACTTGGCGGAGCTCTTCCATACAGGCCTGTCCTATTCTTCCATCAAGATACATGCATCAGCCATTTCAGCAGAATACAGCTTGGATCCTCCTGTCTTCTCGCATCCTATGCTCAGACAGTTTCTGAGAGGAATTAAAAATGTAAAACCTCCCAGGAAACCACCATTGCCAGCATGGGACTTGAACTTTGTGCTAGAAAAATTGACACTTCCCCCTTTCGAACCAGCAGCAACAGCAGAATTACAATACTTATCCTGGAAGACGGCTTTCCTGCTGGCAATCACCTCAGCAAGAAGGGTCTCTGAACTACAGGCATTAATGGCAGTGCAACCCTTCCTGATCTTCAGTCCAAAAAGATGCGTGACTTTCCAATGAGCAATAAAATGAAAGTAGAAATTCAAACAAATAAATCCATATAAGTTAGCAAATTGTTTATTCCAAACGAGTAAGCGCTTTCGCCAAAGGCTTCTTCAGACTCTTTACACAAACTAAAACTTTGAACATCACTTTTAAAACCAACAAAAGCTTGTGATAGGATCTCTATAATCACATGTTTCCTTCATTTAAAAATACAGTAACCCATTAAACTCAGTTCCATGAATGTTACCTTGTTCAGCTAAGAAAAATACTGGTATATTAAAAGTAAGAACTGAATAGTTCAAAATAAACATACATATAAAAACATACATAAAAAAACATACATAAAAAATGCATCGGTGCCCAAACATACATTATATTATATTAAACAATTGAGTATATCTCAGAGCCTTGTCATATTTACTTATCATCTCATGGTAAGGCATAAGTACATGACGAGCTTTTCAATAGCTGTCCATTAGTTCATGCCTTAGTCTCTTCAATCTCCGTTAATAAACAGGGACATTTGACATTTCAGGATGTGAACGTAACTTACAAAAATGTGGGTGGAAGAATGCTTCAACAATAAACGAAGCAACAAACGTCTATATGGAAACAGAGCAATATCTTAATAATTAACTTGACTCTCGTACAGATCCACAATGGTGGAAATAAGCACACTGACTTAAGCAACCATTAATTGCACTTTATAATTGTTACATCCTTGATACCCAAATTTAAAATATAGACATTGTGAAATGTTAAAACTCTTATGTGGTGAAGCGGAAAATATAGGGAAGGAATACATGAGGGGGAAAGAAGCGGAAAATATAGGGAAGGAAATTACCTGTTGTAAGCCTAATCGGCTTTTTTTAAATAGACACAATGTTTATTTTTATGAACGCTATGGTACGTAAGTACGCACAGTAGCGTTCTTTGTTTTGCATTCAAGAATTAACCAGGCACATACGCGCAAGGAATACTTTGTTGTGCTGTGATTTTTAAAAGCGTTTCAGAGTCTGCAGAAAATAAGTAATTTTGAAAAACTGTTTTTAACTTTTGATTTATACGAGAATAGCCTAACTAATGTGATACAAGTTTTTAACCACCTGTAATTGTTGACTGTTTCTGAGTCTACTCTGGATAGTATGAACTTCCAGTAAAACACGGAAATATCTAAAGTCACACTTTGTAAATATGTGCATTACAAGCAGTTTGGGTTATACTAACCAAGTCTGAAATGGCTTTTTGATATATACTGCCTGAAAGTTCAGTACGAGATTTTCCTAAAGCACCATGAGATGATAAGTAAATATGACAAGGCTCTGAGATATACTCAATTGTTTAATATAATATAATGTATGTTTGGGCACCGATGCATTTTTTATGTATGTTTTTTTATGTATGTTTTTATATGTATGTTTATTTTGAACTATTCAGTTCTTACTTTTAATATACCAGTATTTTTCTTAGCTGAACAAGGTAACATTCATGGAACTGAGTTTAATGGGTTACTGTATTTTTAAATGAAGGAAACATGTGATTATAGAGATCCTATCACAAGCTTTTGTTGGTTTTAAAAGTGATGTTCAAAGTTTTAGTTTGTGTAAAGAGTCTGAAGAAGCCTTTGGCGAAAGCGCTTACTCGTTTGGAATAAACAATTTGCTAACTTATATGGATTTATTTGTTTGAATTTCTACTTTCATTTTATTGCTCATTGGAAAGTCACGCATCTTTTTGGACTGAGTTTTACTAGTGTTTTAGCGTGAGTATCCTACCTCAACTAACAGCAGCTCTGAGTTTTGGATTTGTGCACTTCCTGATCTTCCATCAAGATAGAGTGTCCATGAGAACAAATCCTACATTTATGCCTAAGGTGGTCTTTAAATCAGGCTA
Source organism: Protopterus annectens (assembly GCF_019279795.1). Classification (NCBI taxonomy): domain Eukaryota; kingdom Metazoa; phylum Chordata; order Ceratodontiformes; family Protopteridae; genus Protopterus; species Protopterus annectens. The sequence continues at coordinate 235,419,438 of NC_056750.1, forward strand.
TCCACCTACCTACATTCTTCCCCAACCCTCAGAACAGGGGAGAAAGACTGTTGCATACCTTGGATGTACATAGACAATTACGCTACTATCTGGACAGGACCAAGTCCAATAGAAAAACTGACCAGCTTCTGGTAGCATATGCAACAGGAAAGGAAGGAAAACCAATTTCAAAACAGACAATCTCCAAATGGATAGGAAATTGCATTAGATTTTGTTACTCCTACCATGGAAAGAAAACTCCAGAGAACATCAGGCCTCACTCCACAAGGGCTACAGCCACTACCACAGCTTTCTTATGAGGAGTGGCTACCAAGGACATTATAGAGGCTGCTACTTGGACCTCCGTGCATACATTTGCCAAGCATTACAATTTACCTTTATACTCTAGATCCGAGCAGGTTTTGCCACTGCTGTTTTGCAAGGGATCCTAGCTACACCATAATCTTTCCTTTTTCCTCCTCCCTAGTTTAGCTATGGTATTCTACCTATTTAGGACTGCAGATGCATCCTTGAAGGACATAGTACAGTTTTGTACCTACCATAAATGTAGATGTCCGATAGGAATGCATCTGCAGTCAGGATTACCCACCCACCTTCCCTCTGTGGTACTCCTAGGGTATTTGCCATCCTTCAGCTAGCTTGGGGATCTATTATGGTGTATTTGTTTGTATATATGTACATACATGCTTATTTTATGTGTTTGTTTCTACTATTTGGAAACATTGGCATTTATCCAAATTTAGCCATCCAAGAGGGCACCTGGCATCTGGGGCAAGAAACACTGAGGAAAATGGCGTCGGCTGATGCCTTTATACCCAAAACTGCAGCTATGACGCCGGGTGAAGCGACACCAGCCAGCCAGACCCAGACTTTGGAATCCGGCCGACCGAAGGGCTGCCTGACGACAGGACTACCCATTTGTAAGGACTGCAGATGCATTCCTATCTGACATCTACATTTATGGTAGGTACAAAACTGTACTTTATTTCTGCTCCTTCTGATGACCAGGATTTGCCCTGATCTACTTATGAGGATTCTGATGCAGAGGATTCCATTCCCTCTGCTTCCCCTCCAGAGGATCTTTCTTTCGGTGACACCTTGCATACTCTTAGGGAGCATTTCCGCTGGGAAAACCAGGATTACTCTCAGGGAATTTTTACCCCTGCTTCAACACAGGCCATTAGCTATCCCTCCTGTTCTGGACATTGTAGATGATGCTTTCTTGGAATCTAGCCTTGCCCCAGACACTTTAACTCCAGCTCCCAGAAAACCTGACAAGTAGTACAGAGTACCTGACTCTCTCAAGGTTTTTTCCAAGAATCTTTCTGTGGATCCAGAGACCATTTCCCAAGGGCCAAAAGGCATTAAGGCCACTGCTGCCAAAAATCCTACCCCTTCTGATAGAGATTCTAGAGCCTTAGACAGATTGGGTAAGAAGGTATACACTTCTGTTACTTTGGCCATTAGGGCTTTAAATTGCCAGTTTCATATGTTCAAGTATCAGCAGCATATTATGGGTCTACTTAAACAGAAAATGATGTTGATTCCTGACTGTGCTGAACACAAAGAATTGCAAGATTTAATGCATTCTGCAGAACAAGTTGGTAAGCATACTTTGCAATGTGGTTTTGACGCGTTAGAAGCATCTTGCAGGGCTGCTGTCACTGGGTCTGTACTTAGAAGGCATGCTTGGCTTAAGGAACAGAACTTGCCACATCATGTTAAAGCTAAATTACCAGATGCTCCCTTAAACCAAGATCGCCTTATTGGCAACAAAGCAGTTGTCCTCAAAAGGATGGAGGAAAAAGCTAAATCTATACAAACTGTTAAAGATTTTTTACAAGTACAGCCTCCCAGATTCAGTAGGCATTAGCCTTCAAAGAACTGGTCCTTTCCAGTCCCTTCCAGGCCTTCTTAGTTCAAACCCAGGAAAAGCAGACTACCTAGGTTACAGTCTCAGGCTACGCGTAGACCTAAGCAGTGGAGGGGCTCCCACTTCCAAAGCAGGGAGTAGTAAGCCACCCCCCTACGGAAAAATGGCACAGTGACTTAACCTTAACCATTCCAAGCCCTGTACAACTACCTGCTCCATTAGGAGGAAAGCTCGCCCTGCATGCAAAAAACTGGGAACTCGTTACTCAGGACAAATGGGTTTTGAGCATAATTTACCAAGGATACAGATTCCACTTCAACACACTACCAACCCCAAATGGTTGGCCAGACCTACCTGCAAATCAATGGGTGGAGGCCCAACAGCAGGTTCTCTTTCTTCTCAGCATCAGGGCTATTTAACCTGTCCAAGAAGAACAAAGGGGACAACGTTTTTTTCAAGAATTTTTTTTCCTGGTACCCAGAAAAGACAACTTCTGGCATCCTGTCCTGGACCTCTCTAATCTCAACACCTTTCTGGTAGTTCCAAAATTCAAAATGCTAACTCTTAAACAGCTTCTTCCTATGCTAGCCAAGGATGCCTGGCTGGCAACCCTAGACTTAAAGGAATCTTACCTGCACATACCAATAAGGGAATCTTGCAGGAAATACCTACAATTCAGGGCAGGCTCCATGCACTATCAGTTCTTTGCACATCCCTTTGGCTTATCTACTGCACCCAGGGTATTCACGAAGTGTCTAACTCCAGCCATTACATTTTGTAGGCAGAGAAATATTCAAATTTACTCATAGGCAGAAAGCCAGGACTTGCTATCACAACACCTGGCATTTGTAAAGAAACTTCTAACCTCACTGGGGTACACCATAAATGAAAAGAAATTTCACCTAGTACCCTGCCAACAGATAGTATTTTTGGGAGCAAGCTTGAACACAACTTCAAAGATGGCATTCCTCACTCCAGAGAAACAAGTTTATTTGACAACCTACTTCAAACTATTGGCCAGAAAACCCCAGCTATTTGCAAGGAAAATATTGTAAGCCCCTGGGGTTCATGGCTTCTTACATTCTACTAATTCCATATGCAAGACTGCATATGAGAAAACTCCAATGGTATCGAAAAAGCCTATGGTGTCAACATTCTCAGGATGTGGAAATTATTTCTGTCATTCCTTGTATGAAGACAGAGTTCCTTTGGTGGGCAGAGGCCTGCTAACACAAGGGACTCCCTTTCACTCTACCCCCTGCCGCTCAAACCCTAACAGTTGCATCAGTTGCGGGGGCTCACATGGCAGGGCAGTGCATTCAGGGCAAATGGAATCCGAGACAGATGCACCAGCATATAAATCAAAAAGAAATGTTAGCTGTACAGAATGCCCCGACAGCCTTCAAAGACCATATTCTTCCAAGACAACTATTGGTAAAGACAGACGACACCACAGTTATGGGGTACATTAGCAGGGGGGGAGTCCACTCGTACCCTCTCTGCAGACTAGCCATGGCTCTGTGGAACACAGCCTTGAGATACCAGGTACACCTGTACAAACTCAGTTCCTGCCAGGCAAACTAAATTCACTGGCAGGCGACTTAAGCAGAAATCTCATGGGCCCACACAAATGGAAACTAGAACCCAAAATATTCAACCTCTTGAGGAGCAAATGGGGGACTCCAGAGGTAGACCTGTTTGCCTCCTCTCAGAACTACCAATTGAACACATTCTGCACAAGAACTCCCCACAGTCAAGCATGGAAAGTGGATGCCCTGTCCTTTACTTGGAAAAGACTCTCGGTTTATGCCTCCCCCCTCTGCCTCTCCTGTTGAAGGCTCTACTAAAGATCAAACAGGACAAGTCAAGGACAATACTGATTGCACCAGACTGGCCACGCCAGCAGTGGTACCCCCTCTTGCGCAGTGTAACACTGCTGTAACCATGGCACCTGCCTCATACCCCTGCCCTGCTGTCCCAGCAGGCGGGCCAGATTCTGCACCCTCAGCTTCAAACCCTGAACCTTGCAGCCTGGCTAATTCCCTAAGTTCTCCTCTAGCATCCCTCAGTAAGCAGGTGCTGGATGTCATTCTGGAGGCAAGGAGGCCTAGTATTAGAAAATCCTATGCTGAAAAGTGGAAAAGATACTGTTCCTGGAGCCAGGCTCAAGGGATGGGCACAACGGTTCCCAGCTTACCTCATATTCTAGAGTACTTAACAGAATTGCTCCACAAGAGCCTATCCTTGTCAATTGAAATTCATGCCTCTGCCATTTTAGCCGAGTATAATACTGAGCCGCCCCTCTTCTCTCACCCTCTGCTAAAACAATTCCTTAGAGGGGCCAAAAATTTGACCCCCCCCCCCCCCCCCCCGCAGGAGAGCCCCCACTCCAGCCTGGGACCTTAACTTTGTATTGGAAAAGCTCACTCTTCCACCCTTTGATCCATTTGCAACAGCAGGGTTGAAATTCCTTTATTGGAAAATAGCTTTCCTTTTAGCCGTCACTTCAGCAATAAGAGTGTCTGAATTACAGGCCCTCATGGCAGTGGGAACCCTTCATTATCTTCCATGCGGACAGGGTTTCCCTCAGAACTAATCCTTCCTTTATGACCAAGTTGGTGTCAAGTGTGGCCCTAACCTCAGTCCATTCATTTGCCTACTTTTTTCCTATTCCACAAAACAAAGGGGAATGGATACTGCTCTGTCTGGACGTGCACAGACAACTTAGATTTTATTTGGACAAGACTAAGCCTCTCAGTGAAAATCTGAACAGCTGCTAGTTGGCTTTGCTGCAGGGGCAGAGGTGAAGGCCATTTCAAAGCAAACCATTTCCAAATGGATAGCCCATTGCATTCATTTCTGCTACAAGCACCATGGAAAACCTACCCCACAGGGGATAAGATCACACTCCACCAGGGCTGCATTTACCTCTGCGGCTTTTCTCAGAGGAGTCCCTACCAGGGACATTCTAGAAGCTACGATAAGAAAGCAACTGAGTCAATACTACCACAGCTGAACACAAACTATGTTAATCCAGCAGAATAAAAATGTATGCAACACTATGAAGAACTTTAGTAACACTTTAATAAAAATGCAGGGTAAGTACTTTCACGATCCCAATAACTGCTTCATCAGACATATACACAAAAAGCACTTAATTAAATACACATATTTAAATAGGCAATCAATCAAGAATCCAGTTAACATCATATTATACTGACAGAGCTTAAAAGTATAACGACAAGTTTAGTAAAACATTTTATGAAATCTAAAAGCCTAAAAAACATTTATATAGATCAGTGTTTCAGACTCCTGTCTCTAAGGAAGGGTTTGAGTGAGACTGCTTTATTAATGCCAGGTGAAGTATATGCATTCACCCTAAAGATTCACCTTTGTTCTTCAATGTCAGTATGATTTCTCATGTCCCCTCCTCTTATTCCCTGCTTTAGAATCTCTAAAACAAAGAATTTGAGAGTGTAGGTCACCTTTATTTTCTGTGTGTTTAAACAAAGTACTGGTTTCTTTATGATTTAAAATATCCCTACAGTGCTCCTGTATACGTTCTTTAAACACCGATTGGTTTTTCCTACGTAATAAGCGTTACATGAGGTACAGAACGCAAGATGCATGATATTGCTGTTTCTACAGTCAACAAAGTGTGTCACTTGTATCTTGAAGTATAGATCCGAATGAGTATACATATTGCAGGAATGCACGTTTGCAAGCTGTGCAATTCTGCAACTATAGATGCTTCTCCTCTGAAATCATATTCATTCTGCTATTATTAGCTCTGTAACATAGTTGAAGTTTAAGGCATCTCTTACTTTTAAAAGCAAATCTGGGCATATCCTCCAATACGCCATCAAGATCCCCTGTGGTCTGTAAGATACGCCAGTTACGTTTAAAAACCTCACAAAAAATACCAATATCACTGCTGTATGTGAGTGGAAACCTAAGTTTAGAATCCTCATGGTGGTTCTCTTGGTGTCCATGATCTACACTTTGTGAGAAAAGGGGTCAACCTCTAGAATTTCTCTCTCTACTAAATTCTAAGACATATCTATCAAACATTTTCCTAAGATAGCCCCTCTCCATAAACTCATCTCCCAATTTATCAAGTGTGGTCTGTAATTGGACCTTGTCATTATGTAATCTCATCAGTCTAAGTGTTTGCCCTTTCACCACATTGTTGCCTACAAATTTGGGGTGCATGCTTCCCCTATGCAGCAATGCATTTCTTCTAGTCAGTTTCCTATAGATACTTGTTTGAATCCCTAGGATCTCAGACTTTAACAGTTTGACATCTAAAAAGTCAGCATCTCAGATGAAGCTTTACTAGTGAACTTCAAAAAGGGGGTAGTACTATGTAGGAATGTAATGAATGCATCTAATTCATCCTGTGTACCTGCCCACAGAAAGAACGTCGTCCACAAATCGTGTATACCATAACAAATTCTTATTAAAAGTTTCATTGCTCAAAAACGTGTTACATTCCCATTCAGCCAATGCTAGATTGGCGTAGCTATTGGCACAGGGAGTGCCCATAGCCATGCCAATCTTCTGCAAATAAAGATCTGCCCTGAAACAAAAGAAGTTATTCTCTAAAATAATTTCAAGTTATGAGCATATCAAATTAATTTTGCTGTTAGTATAAAACTGTTTACAATACAGCAAGTTACTAATGTTCTCAACTCCCTATGCATATGTGTGAATAATGACACAATATCCATAGTTATGAAGATGTATTGTCCTGTAATCTTCATTTCTATATATAACCTTTTTAGAAAAGTGCTGATGTCTTTTAACATACAGTTACATGTCTCAAGTACTGGGTACAGGCATTGTTCTACATAAATAGAAAGAGGCTCAGTCACCCAGCCTCTACTAGAAACAATGGGTCTCATAAGGGGGTTGCATAAATTTGTGTGTACTTTAGGCAGTCCATAAATAGATGGGAAAAGTGGTGTGTCAATGGTAAAATACCTAAAAAAATTCTTACAATATCCTACCCTCAATAAGTAGATCAAAAATCATGACATAGACTTTCTACTGTAGCTTAAACTTGTAAAGGAGTAATTTTATGGTAAGTACATCCATCATTCAATAACAATAACATTTGTGTATAATATAAATATCTAGCACCACTACCCCTCCCCCTTTATGTGCAGGTTTCATCTCAATAGAGTTTAAGGATTTCAACTCATGTAACTCATTATTTTCAGCTCTATTTAAATTATAGTAATTACAATGGGTCCCTTTTTCAAAGATTCATCTTATTTCACGCTCACATACTGAAACAAAAGTTTCAATGATGGGATGCGTTTTCGGAACAAACGTACTAGGTTTAGAGAAGTAGAGAGAGTATTATCAATGCTTTTAAAAACAGTTTTCAAGGTTAAGAACAGACATGATGCCCTGATACAACAGTAGAGGCTCACTCGGAGCAGAGTTTCAAAGGTTTGGTCTTAAACATCTCTTCTATACCCCCTAACTGAAACACAGATTTCAGTTTTGGATAAAGGGTTAACTTTTATCCCTACACAGAAGACAGACATGGTAGATATTCTACAAGAGCTAAGACCTCTTAATTCTTAATCAAACTTCAGAAATCTATAGTACAGCATTCTTGTTTTTCTTGTATAGGACTTGTGATGGTGACATGGCTGTGGGTATGTGGCCACTGTGTTCTGACCTCACGTTATTATCTTAACCGATTTAGGAGGCATTTTATATTGAGAGTGCCATTAAGGACGGGGGGGGGGGGTGTCTTCTTTCAGTTCTACCTGCCATCTAAGTTCCTGCTCTTCTAGGGGAGTGCTTGAGTCTAGTGTGAAGGGCTTTACTTTTTCTAGTATAAGGAAGCGGAATTTGGGGGGGGGGGGTCGCACAAGCCTGGGAGTGTTATGCTAAAGCATTTGTGGAATCACCTCTGCAAATCGCTTGGAGGTGTTACTTGACACTGTCGCTCAGCTTTCTCAAAGTCATTCCAACCTACAATGCTTCGCAGTATGTGCATTTGCCAAGATAAACGACATTTGTGCTGATACTGTCGTATGTATCTCAGAACTGAATGGGGTGTTTTTTGCTGGGGCTGTTGAAGTTCTCCCCTGTGAGGATAGAGTCAAAGCAGCAGCATTGTCCGCAGGGGTGTGTGCCTGTTGTGGAGGTTGAGGCTTTTGTCCTGGATGCTTTTTCACAAAATTGTTTGATGGAGTTGGTTCTTTTGTAAGTGAACTCAGGTAATTCGCCCAATGTTTTACTGAGTTCCGGGTTTCTGTTTACTAATCCCCAGTTCTCTGTGAGAACTGTTTTGATGACTTTTGTGTCACAACTGATAGGTATGGGGAAGCGGGGGAGGGGGTCCTCCTTGATTCTTTAAATCCATAGAATAGTATGAGCCTGTGTCTGGTGTGTCTGTGGGACTTAACATCTAGGGCCGTTTTGGAAACTAGTCCAGTGGGGTAGTTTCTTTTGGTCAGTAGGTGGTGGAGCATTCTGCTCTGGGTTATAAGTTCTAGGTCGTCACTGATGTGCTGGCTGAGTCTCGCATACTGTCCGGAGACGTGTGTGTGTGTATATATAAATAATTTATATATATATATCTATTTATATCTATATCTATATATATATATATATATATATATATATATATATAATCTATCTATTTATATCTATATATATATATATATATATAT